>NW_027488703.1:300000-563018 GCF_050948215.1 Halictus rubicundus
GTAGAGGATAGGATATTGGATTGGATAGGATAGAGGATAGGATAGAATAGAGCATACGATAGTGGATAGGATAGGATAGAGGATAGGATAGGATGGAGAATAGTATAGGATTGAAGATAGAATAGGATAGAGGATAGGATAGGATAGAGGATAGGATTGAGGATTGGATAGGATAGAGGATAGGATACGATTGAGGATAGGATAGGATAGAGTATATTATTGGATTGATGATAGGATAGGATAGTGGATAGGATAAGATAAAGGATAGGATAGAATAGAGTACAGGATAGGATAGAGGATAAGATAGGATAGAGGATAGGATAGGATAGAGGATAGGATAGGCTAGAGGATAGGATACACGATTGGATAGGATAGACGATAGGATAGGATAGGAATGAGTATAGGATTGGATTGAGAATAGGATAGGATTGAGGATAGGATACAGGATTGGATAGGATAGAGGATAGGATAGGATAGAGCATACGATAGTGGATAGGATAGGATAGAGGATAGGATAGGATAGAGGATAGGATACGATAGAAGATAGGATAGGATAGAGTATATAATTGGATTGAGGATAGGATAGGATAGTGGATAGGATAAGATAGAGGATAGGATAGTATAGAGTACAGGATAGGATAGAGGATAAGATAGGATAGAGGATAGGATAGGATAGAGGATAGGATAGGCTAGAGGATAGGATACAGGATTGGAAAGGATAGACGATAGGATACGATAGGGGATAGGATAGGATAGAGTATAGGATTGGATAGAGGATAGGATAGAGGATTGGATAGGATAGAGGATAGGATACGATAGAGGATAGGATAGGATAGAAGATAGGATAGGATAGAGAATAGGATAGGATAGAGGATAGGTTAGGATTGAGGATAGGATAGGATTGAGGAGAGGATAGGATAGAGGATAGGATAGGATAGAGGATAGGATAGGATAGGATAGAGAATAGGATAGGATAGAGAATAGGATAGGATACATGGTATTATAGGGTAGAGGATAGGATAGGGTAGAGGATAGGATAGAATAGAGCATACGATAGTGGATAGGATAGGATAGAGGATAGGATAGGATAGAGGATAGGATACAGGATTGGATTGGATAGACGATATGATACGATAGGGGATAGGATAGGATAGAGGATAGGATAGAGGATTGAATAGGATAGAGGACAGGATACGATAAAGGATAGGATAGGATAGAGGATACTATAGGATAGAGGATACGATAGGATTGAGGATAGGATAGGAATGAGGATAGGATAGGATTGAGGATAGGATAGGGGATTGGACAGGATGGAGGATAGGATAGGATGGAGGATAGGATAGTATAGAGGATAGGATAGGATAGATGATATTATATTATAGAGGATAGGATAGGATAGTGGATAGGATAGGATTGAGGATAGGATGGGATAGAGGATGGGATAGGATTGAGGATAGGATAGGGCATTAAATAGGATAGAGGATATAATAGGATTGACGATAGGATAGGATAGAGGATACGATATGATAGAGGATAGGATAAAGGATAGGATAGGATAGATTATTGGATAGGATAGAGGATAGGATAGGATAGAGGATAGGATAGACGAAAGGATAGGATTGATGATGGGATAGGATAGAGGATAGGATAGGATAGAGGATAGGATTGGATAGAGGATAGGATAGGATAGAGGATAGGATAGGATAGTGGATAGGATAAGTAAGAAGATAGGATAGGATAGAGGATAGGATTTGATAGAGGATAGGATAGGATAGAGGATAGGATAGGATAGAGGATAGGATTTGATAGAGGATAGGATAGGATAGAGGATAGGATAGATGATAGGATAGAGGATAGGATAGGATAGGATAGAGGATTGGAGAGGATAGAGGATAGGATACGATAGAGGATAGGATAGGATAGAGTATATTGTTGGATTGAGGATAGGATAGGATAGTGGATAGGATAAGATAGAGGATAGAATAGAATAGAGTACAGGATAGGATAGAGGATAAGATAGGATAGAGGATAGGATTGGATTGAGGATAGGATAGGATAGAGGATAGAATAGGATAGAGAATAGGATAGGATTGAGGATAGGGTAGGATAGAGGATAGGATACGATAGAGGATAGGATAGGATAGAGGATAGGATAGATGATAGGATAGAGGATAGGATAGGATAGGATAGAGGATAGGATAGGATAGGATAGAGGATATGATAGGATAGAGGATAGGATAGAGGATAGGATAGGATACGATAGAGAATAGGATAGGATACATGGTATTATAGGGTAGAGGATAGGATAGGGTAGAGGATAGGGTAGGGGATTGGATAGGATAGAGGATAGGATAGGATAGAGAATAGTATAGGATTGAAGATAGGATAGGATAGAGGATAGGATAGGATAGAGGATAGGATAGGAATGAGTATAGGATTGGATTGAGGATAGGATAGGATTGAGGATAGGATACAGGATTGGATAGGATAGAGGATAGGATAGGATAGAGATTACGATAGAAGATAGGATAGGATAGGATAGAGAATAGGATAGGGTAGAGGATAGGATAGGGGATTCGATAGGGTAGAGGATAGGATAGGGGATTCGATAGGATAGAGGATAGGATAGTATAGAGCATACGATAGTGGATAGGGTAGGATAGAGGATAGGATAGAGGATTGGATAGGATAGAGGATAGGATACGATAGAGGATAGGATAGGAATGAGTATAGGATTGGATTGAGGATAGGATAGGATTGAGGATAGGATACAGGATTGGATAGGATAGAGGATAGGATACGATAGAGGATAGGATAGAGGATAGGATAGGATAGGATAGAGAATAGGATAGGATAGAGAATAGGATAGGATAGAGGATAGGTTAGGATTGAGGATAGGATAGGATTGAGTAGAGGATAGGATAGAGTATAGGATAGGATAGAGGATAGGTTAGGATTGAGGATAGGATAGGATTGAGTAGAGGATAGGATAGAGTATAGGATAGGATTGGATTGAGGATAGGATAGGATTGAGGATAGAATAGGATAGAGGATAGGATATCATAGAGGATAGGATAGGATAGAGGATAGGATGGGATAGTGGATAGGATAGGATGGAGCATACGATTGAGGATAGGATAGGATTTGATAGAGAATAGGATATAATACATTGTATTATAGGGTAGAGGATAGGATAGGGTAGAGGATAGGATAGGGGATTGGATAGGATAGTGGATAGGATAGGATAGAGCATACGATAGTGGATAGGATAGGATAGAGGATAGGATAGGATAGAGAATAGGATAGGATTGAAGATAGGATAGGATAGGATAGATTATAGGATAGAGGATTGGATAGGATAGAGGATAGGATACGATAGAGGATAGGATAGGATAGAGTATATTATTGGATTGAGGATAGGATAGGATAGTGGATAGGATAAGATAGAGGATAGGATAGAATAGAGTACAGGATAGGATAGAGGATAAGATAGGATAGAGGATAGGATAGGATAGAGGATAGGATAGGATAGAGGATAGGATAGGATAGAGGGTAGGATAGGATAGAGGATAGGATACAGGATTGGATAGGATAGACGATAGGATACGATAGGGGATAGTATAGGTTAGAGTATAGGATTGGATAGAGGATAGGATAGAGGATTGGATAGGATAGAGGATAGGATACGATAGAGGATAGGATAGGATAGAGGATAGGATAGGATAGAGAATAGGATAGGATAGAGGATAGGTTAGGATTGAGGATAGGATAGGATTGAGGAGAGGATAGGATAGAGGATAGGATAGGATAGAGGATAGGATAGGATAGAGGATAGGATAGGATAGAGGATAGGATAGGATAGGATAGAGAATAGGATAGGATAGAGAATAGGATAGGATACATGGTATTATAGGGTAGAGGATAGGATAGGGTAGAGGATAGGATATTGGATTGGATAGGATAGAGGATAGGATAGAATAGAGCATACGATAGTGGATAGGATAGGATAGAGGATAGGATAGGATAGAGAATAGTATAGGATTGAAGATAGGATAGGATAGAGGATAGGATAGGATAGAGGATAGGATTGAGGATTGGATAGGATAGAGGATAGGATTGAGGATTGGATAGGATAGAGGATAGGATACGATTGAGGATAGGATAGGATAGAGTATATAATTGGATTGAGGATAGGATAGGATAGTGGATAGGATAAGATAAAGGATAGGATAGAATAGAGTACAGGATAGGATAGAGGATAAGATAGGATAGAGGATAGGATAGGATAGAGGATAGGATAGGATAGAGGATAGGATAGGATAGAGGGTAGGATAGGATAGAGGATAGGATACAGGATTGGATAGGATAGACGATAGGATACGATAGGGGATAGGATAGGTTAGAGTATAGGATTGGATAGAGGATAGGATAGAGGATTGGATATGATAGAGGATAGGATAGGATAGAGGATAGGATAGGATAGAGAATAGGATAGGATAGAGGATAGGTTAGGATTGAGGATAGGATAGGATTGAGGAGAGGATAGGATAGAGGATAGGATAGGACAGAGGATAGGATAGGATAGAGGATAGGATAGGATAGAGAATAGTATATGATACATGGTATTATAGGGTAGAGGATAGGATAGGGTAGAGGATAGGATATTGGATTGGATAGGATAGAGGATAGGATAGAATAGAGCATACGATAGTGGATAGGATAGGATAGAGGATAGGATAGGATAGAGGATAGGATACAGGATTGGATTGGATAGACGATATGATACGATAGGGGATAGGATAGGATAGAGGATAGGATAGAGGATTGAATAGGATAGAGGATAGGATACGATAAAGGATAGGATAGGATAGAGGATACTATAGGATAGAGGATACGATAGGATTGAGGATAGGATAGGAATGAGGATAGGATAGGATTGAGGATAGGATAGGGGATTGGACAGGATGGAGGATAGGATAGGATGGAGGATAGGATAGTATAGAGGATAGGATAGGATAGATGATATTATATTATAGAGGATAGGATAGGATAGTGGATAGGATAGGATTGAGGATAGGATGGGATAGAGGATGGGATAGGATTGAGGATAGGATAGGGCATTAAATAGGATAGAGGATATAATAGGATTGACGATAGGATAGGATAGAGGATACGATATGATAGAGGATAGGATAAAGGATAGGATATAATACAGGATAGGATAGGATAGATTATTGGATAGGATAGAGGATAGGATAGGATAGAGGATAGGATAGACGAAAGGATAGGATTGATGATGGGATAGGATAGAGGATAGGATAGGATAGAGGATAGGATTAGATAGAGGATAGGATAGGATAGAGGATAGGATAGGATAGTGGATAGGATAAGTAAGAAGATAGGATAGGATAGAGGATAGGATTTGATAGAGGATAGGATAGGATAGAGGATAGGATAGGATAGAGGATAGGATTTGATAGAGGATAGGATAGGATAGAGGATAGGATAGATGATAGGATAGAGGATAGGATAGGATAGGATAGAGGATTGGATAGGATAGAGGATAGGATACGATAGAGGATAGGATAGGATAGAGTATATTGTTGGATTGAGGATAGGATAGGATAGTGGATAGGATAAGATAGAGGATAGAATAGAATAGAGTACAGGATAGGATAGAGGATAAGATAGGATAGAGGATAGGATTGGATTGAGGATAGGATAGGATAGAGGATAGAATAGGATAGAGAATAGGATAGGATTGAGGATAGGGTAGGATAGAGGATAGGATACGATAGAGGATAGGATAGGATAGAGGATAGGATAGATGATAGGATAGAGGATAGGATAGGATAGGATAGAGGATAGGATAGGATAGGATAGAGGATATGATAGGATAGAGGATAGGATAGAGGATAGGATAGGATACGATAGAGAATAGGATAGGATACATGGTATTATAGGGTAGAGGATAGGATAGGGTAGAGGATAGGGTAGGGGATTGGAAAGGATAGAGGATAGGATAGGATAGAGAATAGTATAGGATTGAAGATAGGATAGGATAGAGGATAGGATAGGATAGAGGATAGGATGGAGGATAGGATAGGATGGAGGATAGGATAGGATAGAGGATAGGATAGGATAGAGGATATTATAGGATAGAGGATAGGATAGGATAGTGGATAGGATAGGATTGAGGATAGGATGGGATAGAGGATGGGATAGGATTGAGGATAGGATAGGGCATTAAATAGGATAGAGGATAGAATAGGATAGACGATAGGATAGGATAGAGGATCCGATATGATAGAGGATAGGATAAAGGATAGGATATAATACAGGACAGGATAGGATAGATTATTGGATAGGATAGAGGATATTATAGGATAGAGGATAGGGTAGGATAGAGGATAGGATAGGATAGAGGATAGGATAGTATAGAGCATAGGATACGATAGAGGATAGGATAGGAATGAGTATAGGATTGGATTGAGGATAGGATAGGATTGAGGATAGGATACAGGATTGGATAGGATAGAGGATAGGATAGGATAGAGATTACGATAGAAGATAGGATAGGATAGGATAGAGAATAGGATAGGGTAGAGGATAGGATAGGGGATTCGATAGGGTAGAGGATAGGATAGGGGATTCGATAGGATAGAGGATAGGATAGTATAGAGCATACGATAGTGGATAGGGTAGGATAGAGGATAGGATAGAGGATTGGATAGGATAGAGGATAGGATACGATAGAGGATAGGATAGGAATGAGTATAGGATTGGATTGAGGATAGGATAGGATTGAGGATAGGATACAGGATTGGATAGGATAGAGGATAGGATACGATAGAGGATAGGATAGAGGATAGGATAGGATAGGATAGAGAATAGGATAGGATAGAGAATAGGATAGGATAGAGGATAGGTTAGGATTGAGGATAGGATAGGATTGAGTAGAGGATAGGATAGAGTATAGGATAGGATAGAGGATAGGTTAGGATTGAGGATAGGATAGGATTGAGTAGAGGATAGGATAGAGTATAGGATAGGATTGGATTGAGGATAGGATAGGATTGAGGATAGAATAGGATAGAGGATAGGATATCATAGAGGATAGGATAGGATGGAGGATAGGATGGGATAGTGGATAGGATAGGATGGAGCATACGATTGAGGATAGGATAGGATTTGATAGAGAATAGGATATAATACATTGTATTATAGGGTAGAGGATAGGATAGGGTAGAGGATAGGATAGGGGATTGGATAGGATAGTGGATAGGATAGGATAGAGCATACGATAGTGGATAGGATAGGATAGAGGATAGGATAGGATAGAGAATAGGATAGGATTGAAGATAGGATAGGATAGGATAGATTATAGGATAGAGGATTGGATAGGATAGAGGATAGGATACGATAGAGGATAGGATAGGATAGAGTATATTATTGGATTGAGGATAGGATAGGATAGTGGATAGGATAAGATAGAGGATAGGATAGAATAGAGTACAGGATAGGATAGAGGATAAGATAGGATAGAGGATAGGATAGGATAGAGGATAGGATAGGATAGAGGATAGGATAGGATAGAGGGTAGGATAGGATAGAGGATAGGATACAGGATTGGATAGGATAGACGATAGGATACGATAGGGGATAGTATAGGTTAGAGTATAGGATTGGATAGAGGATAGGATAGAGGATTGGATAGGATAGAGGATAGGATACGATAGAGGATAGGATAGGATAGAGTATAGGATAGGATAGAGAATAGGATAGGATAGAGGATAGGTTAGGATTGAGGATAGGATAGGATTGAGGAGAGGATAGGATAGAGGATAGGATAGGATAGAGGATAGGATAGGATAGAGGATAGGATAGGATAGAGGATAGGATAGGATAGGATAGAGAATAGGATAGGATAGAGAATAGGATAGGATACATGGTATTATAGGGTAGAGGATAGGATAGGGTAGAGGATAGGATATTGGATTGGATAGGATAGAGGATAGGATAGAATAGAGCATACGATAGTGGATAGGATAGGATAGAGGATAGGATAGGATAGAGAATAGTATAGGATTGAAGATAGGATAGGATAGAGGATAGGATAGGATAGAGGATAGGATTGAGGATTGGATAGGATAGAGGATAGGATTGAGGATTGGATAGGATAGAGGATAGGATACGATTGAGGATAGGATAGGATAGAGTATATAACTGGATTGAGGATAGGATAGGATAGTGGATAGGATAAGATAAAGGATAGGATAGAATAGAGTACAGGATAGGATAGAGGATAAGATAGGATAGAGGATAGGATAGGATAGAGGATAGGATAGGATAGAGGATAGGATAGGATAGAGGGTAGGATAGGATAGAGGATAGGATACAGGATTGGATAGGATAGACGATAGGATACGATAGGGGATAGGATAGGTTAGAGTATAGGATTGGATAGAGGATAGGATAGAGGATTGGATATGATAGAGGATAGGATACGATAGAGGATAGGATAGGATAGAGGATAGGATAGGATAGAGAATAGGATAGGATAGAGGATAGGTTAGGATTGAGGATAGGATAGGATTGAGGAGAGGATAGGATAGAGGATAGGATAGGACAGAGGATAGGATAGGATAGAGGATAGGATAGGATAGAGAATAGTATATGATACATGGTATTATAGGGTAGAGGATAGGATAGGGTAGAGGATAGGATATTGGATTGGATAGGATAGAGGATAGGATAGAATAGAGCATACGATAGTGGATAGGATAGGATAGAGGATAGGATAGGATAGAGGATAGGATACAGGATTGGATTGGATAGACGATATGATACGATAGGGGATAGGATAGGATAGAGGATAGGATAGAGGATTGAATAGGATAGAGGATAGGATACGATAAAGGATAGGATAGGATAGAGGATACTATAGGATAGAGGATACGATAGGATTGAGGATAGGATAGGAATGAGGATAGGATAGGATTGAGGATAGGATAGGGGATTGGACAGGATGGAGGATAGGATAGGATGGAGGATAGGATAGTATAGAGGATAGGATAGGATAGATGATATTATATTATAGAGGATAGGATAGGATAGTGGATAGGATAGGATTGAGGATAGGATGGGATAGAGGATGGGATAGGATTGAGGATAGGATAGGGCATTAAATAGGATAGAGGATATAATAGGATTGACGATAGGATAGGATAGAGGATACGATATGATAGAGGATAGGATAAAGGATAGGATATAATACAGGATAGGATAGGATAGATTATTGGATAGGATAGAGGATAGGATAGGATAGAGGATAGGATAGACGAAAGGATAGGATTGATGATGGGATAGGATAGAGGATAGGATAGGATAGAGGATAGGATTGGATAGAGGATAGGATAGGATAGAGGATAGGATAGGATAGTGGATAGGATAAGTAAGAAGATAGGATAGGATAGAGGATAGGATTTGATAGAGGATAGGATAGGATAGAGGATAGGATAGGATAGAGGATAGGATTTGATAGAGGATAGGATAGGATAGAGGATAGGATAGATGATAGGATAGAGGATAGGATAGGATAGGATAGAGGATTGGATAAGATAGAGGATAGGATACGATAGAGGATAGGATAGGATAGAGTATATTGTTGGATTGAGGATAGGATAGGATAGTGGATAGGATAAGATAGAGGATAGAATAGAATAGAGTACAGGATAGGATAGAGGATAAGATAGGATAGAGGATAGGATTGGATTGAGGATAGGATAGGATAGAGGATAGAATAGGATAGAGAATAGGATAGGATTGAGGATAGGGTAGGATAGAGGATAGGATACGATAGAGGATAGGATAGGATAGAGGATAGGATAGATGATAGGATAGAGGATAGGATAGGATAGGATAGAGGATAGGATAGGATAGGATAGAGGATATGATAGGATAGAGGATAGGATAGAGGATAGGATAGGATACGATAGAGAATAGGATAGGATACATGGTATTATAGGGTAGAGGATAGGATAGGGTAGAGGATAGGGTAGGGGATTGGATAGGATAGAGGATAGGATAGGATAGAGAATAGTATAGGATTGAAGATAGGATAGGATAGAGGATAGGATAGGATAGAGGATATTATAGGATAGAGGATAGGATAGGATAGTGGATAGGATAGGATTGAGGATAGGATGGGATAGAGGATGGGATAGGATTGAGGATAGGATAGGGCATTAAATAGGATAGAGGATAGAATAGGATAGACGATAGGATAGGATAGAGGATCCGATATGATAGAGGATAGGATAAAGGATAGGATATAATACAGGACAGGATAGGATAGATTATTGGATAGGATAGAGGATATTATAGGATAGAGGATAGGGTAGGATAGAGGATAGGATAGGATAGAGGATAGGATAGTATAGAGCATAGGATACGATAGAGGATAGGATAGGAATGAGTATAGGATTGGATTGAGGATAGGATAGGATTGAGGATAGGATACAGGATTGGATAGGATAGAGGATAGGATAGGATAGAGATTACGATAGAAGATAGGATAGGATAGGATAGAGAATAGGATAGGGTAGAGGATAGGATAGGGGATTCGATAGGGTAGAGGATAGGATAGGGGATTCGATAGGATAGAGGACAGGATAGTATAGAGCATACGATAGTGGATAGGGTAGGATAGAGGATAGGATAGAGGATTGGATAGGATAGAGGATAGGATACGATAGAGGATAGGATAGGAATGAGTATAGGATTGGATTGAGGATAGGATAGGATTGAGGATAGGATACAGGATTGGATAGGATAGAGGATAGGATACGATAGAGGATAGGATAGAGGATAGGATAGGATAGGATAGAGAATAGGATAGGATAGAGAATAGGATAGGATAGAGGATAGGTTAGGATTGAGGATAGGATAGGATTGAGTAGAGGATAGGATAGAGTATAGGATAGGATAGAGGATAGGTTAGGATTGAGGATAGGATAGGATTGAGTAGAGGATAGGATAGAGTATAGGATAGGATTGGATTGAGGATAGGATAGGATTGAGGATAGAATAGGATAGAGGATAGGATATCATAGAGGATAGGATAGGATAGAGGATAGGATGGGATAGTGGATAGGATAGGATGGAGCATACGATTGAGGATAGGATAGGATTTGATAGAGAATAGGATATAATACATTGTATTATAGGGTAGAGGATAGGATAGGGTAGAGGATAGGATAGGGTAGAGGATAGGATAGGGGATTGGATAGGATAGTGGATAGGATAGGATAGAGCATACGATAGTGGATAGGATAGGATAGAGGATAGGATAGGATAGAGAATAGGATAGGATAGAGGATAGGTTAGGATTGAGGATAGGATAGGATTGAGGAGAGGATAGGATAGAGGATAGGATAGGATAGAGGATAGGATAGGATAGAGGATAGGATATGATAGAGGATAGGATAGGATAGGATAGAGAATAGGATAGGATAGAGAATAGGATAGGATACATGGTATTATAGGGTAGAGGATAGGATAGGGTAGAGGATAGGATATTGGATTGGATAGGATAGAGGATAGGATAGAATAGAGCATACGATAGTGGATAGGATAGGATAGAGGATAGGATAGGATAGAGAATAGTATAGGATTGAAGATAGGATAGGATAGAGGATAGGATAGGATAGAGGATAGGATTGAGGATTGGATAGGATAGAGGATAGGATTGAGGATTGGATAGGATAGAGGATAGGATACGATTGAGGATAGGATAGGATAGAGTATATAATTGGATTGAGGATAGGATAGGATAGTGGATAGGATAAGATAAAGGATAGGATAGAATAGAGTACAGGATAGGATAGAGGATAAGATAGGATAGAGGATAGGATAGGATAGAGGATAGGATAGGATAGAGGATAGGATAGGATAGAGGGTAGGATAGGATAGAGGATAGGATACAGGATTGGATAGGATAGACGATAGGATACGATAGGGGATAGGATAGGTTAGAGTATAGGATTGGATAGAGGATAGGATAGAGGATTGGATATGATAGAGGATAGGATACGATAGAGGATAGGATAGGATAGAGGATAGGATAGGATAGAGAATAGGATAGGATAGAGGATAGGTTAGGATTGAGGATAGGATAGGATTGAGGAGAGGATAGGATAGAGGATAGGATAGGACAGAGGATAGGATAGGATAGAGGATAGGATAGGATAGAGAATAGTATATGATACATGGTATTATAGGGTAGAGGATAGGATAGGGTAGAGGATAGGATATTGGATTGGATAGGATAGAGGATAGGATAGAATAGAGCATACGATAGTGGATAGGATAGGATAGAGGATAGGATAGGATAGAGAATAGTATAGGATTGAAGATAGGTTAGGATAGAGGATAGGATAGGATAGAGGATAGGATTGAGGATTGGATAGGATAGAGGATAGGATACGATTGAGGATAGGATAGGATAGAGTATATTATTGGATTGATGATAGGATAGGATAGGATAGTGGATAGGATAAGATAAAGGATAGGATAGAATAGAGTACAGGAGAGGATAGAGGATAAGATAGGATAGAGGATAGGATAGGATAGAGGATAGGATAGGCTAGAGGATAGGATACAGGATTGGATAGGATAGACGATAGGATACGATAGGGGATAGGATAGGATAGAGTATAGGATTGGATAGAGGATAGGATAGAGGATTGGATAGGATAGAGGATAGGATACAATAGAGGATAGGATAGAATAGAGGATAGGATAGGATAGAGAATAGGATAGGATAGAGGATAGGTTAGGTTTGAGGATAGGATAGGATTGAGGAGAGGATAGGATAGAGGATAGGATACGATTGAGGATATTATAGGATAGAGTATATTATTGGATTGAGGATAGGATAGGATAGTGGATAGGATAAGATAAAGGATAGGATAGAATAGAGTACAGGATAGGATAGAGGATAAGATAGGATAGAGGATAGGATAGGATAGAGGATAGGATAGGATAGAGGATAGCATAGGAAAGAGGATAGCATAGGATTGAGGATAGGATAGGATAGGGTATAGGATAGGATAGAGGATAAGATAGGATAGAGGATAGGATACGATAGAGGATAGGATAGGATAGAGTATAGGATTGGATTGAGGGTAGGATAGGATAGAGGATAGAATAGGATAGACGATAGGATAGGATAGAGGATAGGATAGGATAGAGTATAGGATAGGATAGAGGATAGGATAGGATAGAGGATAGGATAGAGGATAGGATAGGATAGGATAGAGAATAGGATAGACGATAGGATAGGATAGAGGATAGGATAGGATAGAGTAGAGGATAGGATAGAGGATAGGATAGGATAGAGGATAAGATAGGATAGAGGATAGGATAGGATAGAGGATAGGATAGGATAGAGGATAGCATAGGATAGAGGATAGCATAGGATTGAGGATAGGATAGGATAGGGTATAGGATAGGATAGAGGATATGATAGGATAGAGGATAGGATAGAGGATATGATAGAGGATAGGATAGAGGATAGGATAGAGGATAGGATAGGATAGGATAGAGAATAGAATCGGATAGGGTAGAGGATAGGATACAGGATTGGATAGGATAGAGGATAGGATACGATAGAGGATAGGATAGGATAGAGTATAGGATTGGATTGAGGGTAGAATAGGATAGAGGATAGAATAGGATAGACGATAGGATAGGATAGAGGATAGGATAGGATAGAGGATATGATAGGATAGAGGATAGGATAGAGGATATGATAGGATAGGATAGGGAATAGGATAGGATACATGGTATTATAGGGTAGAGGATAAGATAGGGTAGAGGATAGGATACAGGATTGGATAGGATAGAGGATAGGATACGATAGAGGATAGGATAGGATAGAGTATACGATTGGATTGAGGATAGGATAGGATAGTGGAAAGGATAAGATAGAGGATAGGATAGAATGGAGTACAGGATAGGATAGAGGATAAGATAGGATAGAGGATAGGATAGTATAGAGGATAGGATAGGCTAGAGGATAGGATACAGGATTGGATAGGATAGACGATATGATACGATAGGGGATAGGATAGAATAGAGTATAGGATTGGATAGAGGATAGGATAGAGGATTGGATAGGATAGAGGATAGGATACGATAGAGGATAGGATAGGATAGAGGATACTATAGGATAGAGGATACGATAGGATTGAGGATAGGATAGGAATGAGGATAGGATAGGATTGAGGATAGGATAGGGGATTGGATAGGATGGAGGATAGGATAGGATGGAGGATAGGATAGTATAGAGGATAGGATAGGATAGATGATATTATAGGATAGAGGATAGGATAGGATAGTGGATAGGATAGGATTGAGGATAGGATGGGATAGAGGATGGGATAGGATTGAGGATAGGATAGGGCATTAAATAGGATAGAGGATATAATAGGATTGACGATAGGATAGGATAGAGGATACGATATGATAGAGGATAGGATAAAGGATAGGATAGGATAGATTATTGGATAGGATAGAGGATAGGATAGGATAGAGGATATTATAGGATAGAGGATAGGGTAGGATAGAGGATAGGATAGGATAGAGGATAGGATAGACGAAAGGATAGGATTGATGATGGGATAGGATAGAGGATAGGATAGGATGGAGGATAGGATTGGATAGAGGATAGGATAGGATAGAGGATAGGATAGGATAGTGGATAGGATAAGTAAGAGGATAGGATAGGATAGAGGATAGGATAGGATAGAGGAAAGGATAGGATAGAGGATAGGATTTGATAGAGGATAGGATTGGATAGAGGATAGGATAGGATAGAGGATAGGATAGGATAGAGGATAGGATAAGTAAGAGGATAGGATAGGATAGAGGATAGGTTAAGAAAGAGGATAGGTTAGGATAGAGGATAGGATACGATAGAGGATAGGATAGGATAGAGGATACTATAGGATAGAGGATACGATAGGATTGAGGATAGGATAGAGAATAGGATAGGATAGGGTAGAGGATAGGATACAGGATTGGATGGGATAGAGGATAGGATACGATAGAGAATAGTATAGGATTGAAGATAGGATAGGATAGAGGATAGGATAGGATAGATAATAGGATAGGATAGATTATAGGATAGAGGATTGGATAGGATAGAGGATAGGATACGATAGAGGATAGGATAGGATAGAGTATATTATTGGATTGAGGATAGGATAGATTAGTGGATAGGATAAGATAGAGGATAGGATACGATAGAGGATAGGATAGGATAGAGTATAGGATTGGATTGAGGATAGGATAGGATAGAGGATAGAATGGGATAGAGGATAAGATAGGATAGAAGATAGGATAGGATAGAGGATAGGATAGGATAGAGAATAGGATAGTATAGAGGATAGGTTAGGATTGAGGATAGGATAGGATTGAGGATAGAATAGGATAGAGGATAGGATATCATGGAGGATAGGATAGGATAGAGGATAGGATAGGATTGAGGATATAATAGGATAGAGTATAGGATAGGATAGAGGATATGATAGGATAGAGGATAGGATACAGGATTGGATAGGATAGACGATAGGATACGATAGGGGATAGGATAGGATAGAGTATAGGATTGGATAGAGGATAGGATACAGGATTGGATAGGATAGACGATATGACACGATAGGGGATAGGATAGGATAGAGTATAGGATTGGATAGAGGACAGGATAGAGGATTGGATAGGATAGAGGATAGGATACGATAGAGGATATGATAGGATAGAGGATACTATAGGATAGAGGATACGATAGGATTGAGGATAGGATAGGAATGAGGATAGGATAGGATTGAGAATAGAGGATATTATAGGATAGAGGATAGGATTGGATAGAGGATAGGATAGGATAGAGGATAGGATACGATAGAGGATAGGATAGGATAGAGGATAGGATAGAGGATAGGATAGAGGATGGGATAGAGATTAGGATAGAATTGAGGATAGGATAAGGGATTGGATAGTATAGTGGATAGGATAGAGGGTTGGATAGGATAGAGTATAGGATAGGCTAGAGGATAGGATACAGGATTGGATAGGATAGACGATAGGATACGATAGGGGATAGGATAGGATAGAGTATAGGATTGGATAGAGGATAGGATAGGATTGAGGATAGGATAGGATTTAGGATAGGATAGGATAGAGGATAATATAGGATAGAGGATATTATATGATAGAGGATAGGATAGTATAGTGGATAGGATACGATAGAGGATATTATACGATAGAGGATAGGATAGGATTGAGGATAGGATTGGATAGAGGATAGGATAGGGGATTCGACAGGATAAAGGATATGATAGGATAGAGGATAGGATAGGATAGAGGTTAGGACATGATAGAGGATAGGATAGGATTGAGGAGAGGATAGGATAGAATGGAGTACAGGATAGGATAGAGGATAGGATAGAGGATAGGATAGGATAGGATAGAGGATATTATAGGATAGCGGATAGGATTGGATAGAGGATAGGATAGGATAGAGGATAGGATACGATAGAGGACAGGATAGGAATGAGTATAGGATTGGATTGAGGATAGGATAGGATTGAGGATGGAATAGGATAGAGGATAGGATATCATAGAGGATAGGATAGGATAGAGGATAGGATAGGATTGAGGATAGGATAGGATAGAGTATGGGATAGGATAGAGGATATGATAGGATAGAGGATAGGATAGGATAGGATAGAGAATAGGATAGGATAGGGTAGAGGATAGGATACAGGATTGGATAGGATAGAGGATAGGATACGATAGAGGGTAGGACTGGATTGAGGATTGGATAGGATAGAGAATAGGATACGATAGAGGAAAGGATAGGATTGAGGATGGGATAGGATAGAGGATAGGATACGATAGAGCATAGGATAGGATAGAGGACAGGATAGGATAGAGGATAGGATACGATAGAGGATAGGATAGGATAGTGTATAGGATAGGATAGAGGATAGGATAGGATAGAGGTTAGGATAGGATAAAGGATAGGATAGAAGATTGGATAGGATAGAGGATAGGATAGAGGATATGATAGAGGATAGGATAGGATAGAGCATAGGATTGGATAGAGGATACGATAGGATAGAGGATAGGATAGCATTGAGGGTGGGATAGGATAGAGGATAGGATAAGATAGAGGATAGGATAGAATAGAATACAGGATAGGATAGAGCATAAGATAGGATAGAGGATAGGATAGGATTGAGGATAGGATAGGATTGAGGAGAGGAGAGGATAGAGGATAGGATTGGATTGAGGATAGGATAGGATAGAGAATAGAATAGGATAGAGGATTGGATAGGATAGAGTATAGGATACGATAGAGGATAGGATTGGATTGAGGATAGGAGAGGATAGAGGATAGGATAGGAGATTGGATACGATAGAGGATAGGATACGATATAGCATACGATAGAGGATAGGATACGATATAGCATACGATAGAGTATAGGATAGGATAGAGGATAGGATAGGGGGTTGGATAGGATAGAGGATAGGATATGATAGAGGATAGGATAGGATTGAGGATAGGATAGGATAGTTGATAGGATAGGATAGAGAATACTATAGAGGATAGGATAGGATAGGATAGGATAGAGGGTGGGATATGATAGAGGATAGGATAGGATTGAGGATAGGATAGGATAGTAGATAGGATAGGATAGAGCATACGATAGAGGATAGGATACATGGTATTATGGGGTAGAGGATAATAGAGGATAGAAGATAGGATAGGGGATTGGATAGGATAGAGGATAGAATAGGATAGAGGATAGGATAGCATAGAGGATAGGATAGGATAGAGGATAGGATAGGATTGAGGATAGGATAGAGGATTGCATAGGATAGAAGATAGGATACGATAGAGGATTAGGATATGATAGAGGATAGGATAATATATGAGATTGGATAGGATAGAGGATAGGATTTGATAGAGGATAGGATGCGATAGAGGATACGATAGGATATGAGATTGGATAGGATATGAGATTGGATAGGATAGGATAGAGGATAGGATAGGATAGAGGATAGTATAGGATAGAGGATAGGATAGGATAGAGGATAGGATAGGATAGAGGATAGGATAGGATAGAGGATTGGATAGGATAGAGAATAGGATACGATAGAGGAAAGGATAGGATTGAGGATGGGATAGGATAGAGGATAGGATACGATAGAGCATAGGATAGGATAGAGGACAGGATAGGATAGAGGATAGGATACGATAGAGGATAGGATAGGATAGAGTATAGGATAGGATAGAGGATAGGATAGGATAGAGGATAGGATAGAATATTGGATAGGATAGAGGATAGGATAGAGGATATGATAGAGGATAGGATAGGATAGAGCATAGGATTGGATAGAGGATACGATAGGATAGAGGATAGGATAGCATTGAGGGTGGGATAGGATAGAGGATAGGATAAGATAGAGGATAGGATAGAATAGAATACAGGATAGGATAGAGCATAAGATAGGATAGAGGATAGGATAGGATTGAGGATAGGATAGGATTGAGGAGAGGAGAGGATAGAGGATAGGATTGGATTGAGGATAGGATAGGATAGAGAATAGAATAGGATAGAGGATTGGATAGGATAGACGATATGACACGATAGGGGATAGGATAGGATAGAGTATAGGATTGGATAGAGGACAGG
Source organism: Halictus rubicundus (assembly GCF_050948215.1). Lineage (NCBI taxonomy): Eukaryota > Metazoa > Arthropoda > Insecta > Hymenoptera > Halictidae > Halictus > Halictus rubicundus. Next base: position 318,765 of record NW_027488703.1, read on the forward strand.
ATAGAGGATTGGATAGGATAGAGGATAGGATACGATAGAGGATATGATAGGATAGAGGATACTATAGGATAGAGGATACGATAGGATTGAGGATAGGATAGGAATGAGGATAGGATAGGATTGAGAATAGAGGATATTATAGGATAGAGGATAGGATTGGATAGAGGATAGGATAGGATAGAGGATAGGATACGATAGAGGATAGGATAGGATAGAGGATAGGATAGAGGATAGGATAGAGGATGGGATAGAGATTAGGATAGAATTGAGGATAGGATAAGGGATTGGATAGTATAGTGGATAGGATAGAGGGTTGGATAGGATAGAGTATAGGATAGGCTAGAGGATAGGATACAGGATTGGATAGGATAGACGATAGGATACGATAGGGGATAGGATAGGATAGAGTATAGGATTGGATAGAGGATAGGATAGGATTGAGGATAGGATAGGATTTAGGATAGGATAGGATAGAGGATAATATAGGATAGAGGATATTATATGATAGAGGATAGGATAGTATAGTGGATAGGATACGATAGAGGATATTATACGATAGAGGATAGGATAGGATTGAGGATAGGATTGGATAGAGGATAGGATAGGGGATTCGACAGGATAAAGGATATGATAGGATAGAGGATAGGATAGGATAGAGGTTAGGACATGATAGAGGATAGGATAGGATTGAGGAGAGGATAGGATAGAATGGAGTACAGGATAGGATAGAGGATAGGATAGAGGATAGGATAGGATAGGATAGAGGATATTATAGGATAGCGGATAGGATTGGATAGAGGATAGGATAGGATAGAGGATAGGATACGATAGAGGACAGGATAGGAATGAGTATAGGATTGGATTGAGGATAGGATAGGATTGAGGATAGAATAGGATAGAGGATAGGATATCATAGAGGATAGGATAGGATAGAGGATAGGATAGGATTGAGGATAGGATAGGATAGAGTATGGGATAGGATAGAGGATATGATAGGATAGAGGATAGGATAGGATAGGATAGAGAATAGGATAGGATAGGGTAGAGGATAGGATACAGGATTGGATAGGATAGAGGATAGGATACGATAGAGGGTAGGACTGGATTGAGGATTGGATAGGATAGAGAATAGGATACGATAGAGGAAAGGATAGGATTGAGGATGGGATAGGATAGAGGATAGGATACGATAGAGCATAGGATAGGATAGAGGACAGGATAGGATAGAGGATAGGATACGATAGAGGATAGGATAGGATAGTGTATAGGATAGGATAGAGGATAGGATAGGATAGAGGTTAGGATAGGATAAAGGATAGGATAGAAGATTGGATAGGATAGAGGATAGGATAGAGGATATGATAGAGGATAGGATAGGATAGAGCATAGGATTGGATAGAGGATACGATAGGATAGAGGATAGGATAGCATTGAGGGTGGGATAGGATAGAGGATAGGATAAGATAGAGGATAGGATAGAATAGAATACAGGATAGGATAGAGCATAAGATAGGATAGAGGATAGGATAGGATTGAGGATAGGATAGGATTGAGGAGAGGAGAGGATAGAGGATAGGATTGGATTGAGGATAGGATAGGATAGAGAATAGAATAGGATAGAGGATTGGATAGGATAGAGTATAGGATACGATAGAGGATAGGATTGGATTGAGGATAGGAGAGGATAGAGGATAGGATAGGAGATTGGATACGATAGAGGATAGGATACGATATAGCATACGATAGAGGATAGGATACGATATAGCATACGATAGAGTATAGGATAGGATAGAGGATAGGATAGGGGGTTGGATAGGATAGAGGATAGGATATGATAGAGGATAGGATAGGATTGAGGATAGGATAGAGGATTGCATAGGATAGAAGATAGGATACGATAGAGGATTAGGATATGATAGAGGATAGGATAATATATGAGATTGGATAGGATAGAGGATAGGATTTGATAGAGGATAGGATGCGATAGAGGATACGATAGGATATGAGATTGGATAGGATATGAGATTGGATAGGATAGGATAGAGGATAGGATAGGATAGAGGATAGTATAGGATAGAGGATAGGATAGGATAGAGGATAGGATAGGATAGAGGATAGGATAGGATAGAGGATTGGATAGGATAGAGAATAGGATACGATAGAGGAAAGGATAGGATTGAGGATGGGATAGGATAGAGGATAGGATACGATAGAGCATAGGATAGGATAGAGGACAGGATAGGATAGAGGATAGGATACGATAGAGGATAGGATAGGATAGAGTATAGGATAGGATAGAGGATAGGATAGGATAGAGGTTAGGATAGGATAAAGGATAGGATAGAAGATTGGATAGGATAGAGGATAGGATAGAGGATATGATAGAGGATAGGATAGGATAGAGCATAGGATTGGATAGAGGATACGATAGGATAGAGGATAGGATAGCATTGAGGGTGGGATAGGATAGAGGATAGGATAAGATAGAGGATAGGATAGAATAGAATACAGGATAGGATAGAGCATAAGATAGGATAGAGGATAGGATAGGATTGAGGATAGGATAGGATTGAGGAGAGGAGAGGATAGAGGATAGGATTGGATTGAGGATAGGATAGGATAGAGAATAGAATAGGATAGAGGATTGGATAGGATAGACGATATGACACGATAGGGGATAGGATAGGATAGAGTATAGGATTGGATAGAGGACAGGATAGAGGATTGGATAGGATAGAGGATAGGATACGATAGAGGATATGATAGGATAGAGGATACTATAGGATAGAGGATACGATAGGATTGAGGATAGGATAGGAATGAGGATAGGATAGGATTGAGAATAGAGGATATTATAGGATAGAGGATAGGATTGGATAGAGGATAGGATAGGATAGAGGATAGGATACGATAGAGGATAGGATAGGATAGAGGATAGGATAGAGGATAGGATAGAGGATGGGATAGAGATTAGGATAGAATTGAGGATAGGATAAGGGATTGGATAGTATAGTGGATAGGATAGAGGGTTGGATAGGATAGAGTATAGGATAGGCTAGAGGATAGGATACAGGATTGGATAGGATAGACGATAGGATACGATAGGGGATAGGATAGGATAGAGTATAGGATTGGATAGAGGATAGGATAGGATTGAGGATAGGATAGGATTTAGGATAGGATAGGATAGAGGATAATATAGGATAGAGGATATTATATGATAGAGGATAGGATAGTATAGTGGATAGGATACGATAGAGGATATTATACGATAGAGGATAGGATAGGATTGAGGATAGGATTGGATAGAGGATAGGATAGGGGATTCGACAGGATAAAGGATATGATAGGATAGAGGATAGGATAGGATAGAGGTTAGGACATGATAGAGGATAGGATAGGATTGAGGAGAGGATAGGATAGAATGGAGTACAGGATAGGATAGAGGATAGGATAGAGGATAGGATAGGATAGGATAGAGGATATTATAGGATAGCGGATAGGATTGGATAGAGGATAGGATAGGATAGAGGATAGGATACGATAGAGGACAGGATAGGAATGAGTATAGGATTGGATTGAGGATAGGATAGGATTGAGGATAGAATAGGATAGAGGATAGGATATCATAGAGGATAGGATAGGATAGAGGATAGGATAGGATTGAGGATAGGATAGGATAGAGTATGGGATAGGATAGAGGATATGATAGGATAGAGGATAGGATAGGATAGGATAGAGAATAGGATAGGATAGGGTAGAGGATAGGATACAGGATTGGATAGGATAGAGGATAGGATACGATAGAGGGTAGGACTGGATTGAGGATTGGATAGGATAGAGAATAGGATACGATAGAGGAAAGGATAGGATTGAGGATGGGATAGGATAGAGGATAGGATACGATAGAGCATAGGATAGGATAGAGGACAGGATAGGATAGAGGATAGGATACGATAGAGGATAGGATAGGATAGTGTATAGGATAGGATAGAGGATAGGATAGGATAGAGGTTAGGATAGGATAAAGGATAGGATAGAAGATTGGATAGGATAGAGGATAGGATAGAGGATATGATAGAGGATAGGATAGGATAGAGCATAGGATTGGATAGAGGATACGATAGGATAGAGGATAGGATAGCATTGAGGGTGGGATAGGATAGAGGATAGGATAAGATAGAGGATAGGATAGAATAGAATACAGGATAGGATAGAGCATAAGATAGGATAGAGGATAGGATAGGATTGAGGATAGGATAGGATTGAGGAGAGGAGAGGATAGAGGATAGGATTGGATTGAGGATAGGATAGGATAGAGAATAGAATAGGATAGAGGATTGGATAGGATAGAGTATAGGATACGATAGAGGATAGGATTGGATTGAGGATAGGAGAGGATAGAGGATAGGATAGGAGATTGGATACGATAGAGGATAGGATACGATATAGCATACGATAGAGGATAGGATACGATATAGCATACGATAGAGTATAGGATAGGATAGAGGATAGGATAGGGGGTTGGATAGGATAGAGGATAGGATATGATAGAGGATAGGATAGGATTGAGGATAGGATAGGATAGTTGATAGGATAGGATAGAGAATACTATAGAGGATAGGATAGGATAGGATAGGATAGAGGGTGGGATATGATAGAGGATAGGATAGGATTGAGGATAGGATAGGATAGTAGATAGGATAGGATAGAGCATACGATAGAGGATAGGATACATGGTATTATGGGGTAGAGGATAATAGAGGATAGAAGATAGGATAGGGGATTGGATAGGATAGAGGATAGAATAGGATAGAGGATAGGATAGCATAGAGGATAGGATAGGATAGAGGATAGGATAGGATTGAGGATAGGATAGAGGATTGCATAGGATAGAAGATAGGATACGATAGAGGATTAGGATATGATAGAGGATAGGATAATATATGAGATTGGATAGGATAGAGGATAGGATTTGATAGAGGATAGGATGCGATAGAGGATACGATAGGATATGAGATTGGATAGGATATGAGATTGGATAGGATAGGATAGAGGATAGGATAGGATAGAGGATAGTATAGGATAGAGGATAGGATAGGATAGAGGATAGGATAGGATAGAGGATAGGATAGGATAGAGGATTGGATAGGATAGAGAATAGGATACGATAGAGGAAAGGATAGGATTGAGGATGGGATAGGATAGAGGATAGGATACGATAGAGCATAGGATAGGATAGAGGACAGGATAGGATAGAGGATAGGATACGATAGAGGATAGGATAGGATAGAGTATAGGATAGGATAGAGGATAGGATAGGATAGAGGTTAGGATAGGATAAAGGATAGGATAGAAGATTGGATAGGATAGAGGATAGGATAGAGGATATGATAGAGGATAGGATAGGATAGAGCATAGGATTGGATAGAGGATACGATAGGATAGAGGATAGGATAGCATTGAGGGTGGGATAGGATAGAGGATAGGATAAGATAGAGGATAGGATAGAATAGAATACAGGATAGGATAGAGCATAAGATAGGATAGAGGATAGGATAGGATTGAGGATAGGATAGGATTGAGGAGAGGAGAGGATAGAGGATAGGATTGGATTGAGGATAGGATAGGATAGAGAATAGAATAGGATAGAGGATTGGATAGGATAGAGTATAGGATACGATAGAGGATAGGATTGGATTGAGGATAGGAGAGGATAGAGGATAGGATAGGAGATTGGATACGATAGAGGATGGGATACGATATAGCATACGATAGAGGATAGGATACGATATAGCATACGATAGAGTATAGGATAGGATAGAGGATAGGATAGGGGGTTGGATAGGATAGAGGATAGGATATGATAGAGGTTAGGATAGGATTGAGGATAGGATAGGATAGTTGATAGGATAGGATAGAGAATACTATAGAGGATAGGATAGGATAGGATAGGATAGAGGGTGGGATATGATAGAGGATAGGATAGGATTGAGGATAGGATAGGATAGTAGATAGGATAGGATAGAGCATACGATAGAGGATAGGATACATGGTATTATGGGGTAGAGGATAATAGAGGATAGAAGATAGGATAGGGGATTGGATAGGATAGAGGATAGAATAGGATAGAGGATAGGATAGCATAGAGGATAGGATAGGATAGAGGATAGGATAGGATTGAGGATAGGATAGAGGATTGCATAGGATAGAAGATAGGATACGATAGAGGATTAAGATATGATAGAGGATAGGATAATATATGAGATTGGATAGGATAGAGGATAGGATTTGATAGAGGATAGGATGCGATAGAGGATACGATAGGATATGAGATTGGATAGGATATGAGATTGGATAGGATAGGATAGAGGATAGGATAGGATAGAGGTTAGGATAGGATAGAGGATAGGATAGAAGATTGGATAGGATAGAGGATAGGATAGAGGATATGATAGAGGATAGGATAGGATAGAGCATAGGATTGGATAGAGGATACGATAGGATAGAGGATAGGATAGCATTGAGGGTAGGATAGGATAGCGGATAGGATAAGATAGAGGATAGGATAGAATAGAATACAGGATAGGATAGAGCATAAGATAGGATAGAGGATAGGATAGGATTGAGGATAGGATAGGATTGAGGAGAGGAGAGGATAGAGGATAGGATTGGATTGAGGATAGGATAGGATAGAGGATAGGATAGAGGATAGGATTGAGGATAGGATAGGATTGAGGATAGAATAGGATAGAGGATAGGATAGGATAGAGGATAGGATAGGATAGAGATTACGATAGAAGATAGGATAGGATAGGATAGAGAATAGGATAGGGTAGAGGATAGGATAGGGGATTCGATAGGATAGAGGATAGGATAGTATAGAGCATACGATAGTGGATAGGGTAGGATAGAGGATAGGATAGAGGATTGGATAGGATAGAGGATAGGATACGATAGAGGATAGGATAGGATAGAGGATAGGATAGGATAGAGAATAGGATAGGATAGAGGATAGGTTAGGATTGAGGATAGGATAGGATTGAGGAGAGGATAGGATAGAGGATAGGATAGGATAGAGGATAGGATAGGATAGGATAGAGAATAGGATAGGATAGAGAATAGGATAGGATACATGGTATTATAGGGTAGAGGATAGGATAGGGTAGAGGATAGGATATTGGATTGGATAGGATAGAGGATAGGATAGAATAGAGCATACGATAGTGGATAGGATAGGATAGAGGATAGGATAGGATATAGGATAGGATACAGGATTGCATAGGATAGACGATAGGATACGATAGGGGATAGGATAGGATAGAGTATAGGATTGGATTGAGGATAGGATATTATAGAGGATAGAATAGAATAGAGAATAGGATAGGATAGAAGATAGGATAGGATAGAGGATAGGATAGGATAGAGGATAGGATAGAGGATTGGATAGGATAGAGGATAGGATACGATAGAGGATAGGATAGGAATGAGTATAGGATTGGATTGAGGATAGGATAGGATAGAGAATAGTATAGGATAGAAGATAGGGTAGGAAAGAGGATAGGATAGGATAGAGGATAGGATAGAGGATTGGATAGGATAGACGATAGGAAACGATAGAGGATAGGATAGGATAGAGTATATTATTGGATTGAGGATAGGATAGGATAGTGGATAGGATAGGCTAGAGGATAGGATACAGGATTGGATAGGATAGACGATATGATACGATAGGGGATAGGATAGGATAGAGGATAGGATAGAGGATTGGATAGGATAGAGGATAGGATAGGATGGAGGATAGGATAGTATAGAGGATAGGATAGGATAGATGATATTATAGGATAGAGGATAGGATAGGATAGTGGATAGGATAGGATTGAGGATAGGATGGGATAGAGGATGGGATAGGATTGAGGATAGGATAGGGCATTAAATAGGATAGAGGATATAATAGGATTGACGATAGGATAGGATAGAGGATACGATATGATAGAGGATAGGATAAAGGATAGGATATAATACAGGATAGGATAGGATAGATTATTGGATAGGATAGAGGATAGGATAGGATAGAGGATAGGATAGACGAAAGGATAGGATTGATGATGGGATAGGATAGAGGATAGGATAGGATAGAGGATAGGATTGGATAGAGGATAGGATAGGATAGAGGATAGGGTAGGATAGTGGATAGGATAAGTAAGAGGATAGGATAGGATAGAGGATAGGATAGGATAGAGGATAGGATTTGATAGAGGATAGGATAGGATAGAGGATAGGATAGGATAGAGGATAGGATTTGATAGAGGATAGGATAGGATAGAGGATAGGATAGATGATAGGATAGAGGATAGGATAGGATAGGATAGGATAGAGGGTGGGATATGATAGAGGATAGGATAGGATTGAGGATAGGATAGGATAGTAGATAGGATAGGATAGAGCATACGATAGAGGATAGGATACATGGTATTATGGGGTAGAGGATAATAGAGGATAGAAGATAGGATAGGGGATTGGATAGGATAGAGGATAGAATAGGATAGAGGATAGGATAGCATAGAGGATAGGATAGGATAGAGGATAGGATAGGATTGAGGATAGGATAGAGGATTGCATAGGATAGAAGATAGGATACGATAGAGGATTAAGATATGATAGAGGATAGGATAATATATGAGATTGGATAGGATAGAGGATAGGATTTGATAGAGGATAGGATGCGATAGAGGATACGATAGGATATGAGATTGGATAGGATATGAGATTGGATAGGATAGGATAGAGGATAGGATAGGATAGAGGTTAGGATAGGATAGAGGATAGGATAGAAGATTGGATAGGATAGAGGATAGGATAGAGGATATGATAGAGGATAGGATAGGATAGAGCATAGGATTGGATAGAGGATACGATAGGATAGAGGATAGGATAGCATTGAGGGTAGGATAGGATAGAGGATAGGATAAGATAGAGGATAGGATAGAATAGAATACAGGATAGGATAGAGCATAAGATAGGATAGAGGATAGGATAGGATTGAGGATAGGATAGGATTGAGGAGAGGAGAGGATAGAGGATAGGATTGGATTGAGGATAGGATAGGATAGAGGATAGGATAGAGGATAGGATTGAGGATAGGATAGGATTGAGGATAGAATAGGATAGAGGATAGGATAGGATAGAGGATAGGATAGGATAGAGATTACGATAGAAGATAGGATAGGATAGGATAGAGAATAGGATAGGGTAGAGGATAGGATAGGGGATTCGATAGGATAGAGGATAGGATAGTATAGAGCATACGATAGTGGATAGGGTAGGATAGAGGATAGGATAGAGGATTGGATAGGATAGAGGATAGGATACGATAGAGGATAGGATAGGATAGAGGATAGGATAGGATAGAGAATAGGATAGGATAGAGGATAGGTTAGGATTGAGGATAGGATAGGATTGAGGAGAGGATAGGATAGAGGATAGGATAGGATAGAGGATAGGATAGGATAGGATAGAGAATAGGATAGGATAGAGAATAGGATAGGATACATGGTATTATAGGGTAGAGGATAGGATAGGGTAGAGGATAGGATATTGGATTGGATAGGATAGAGGATAGGATAGAATAGAGCATACGATAGTGGATAGGATAGGATAGAGGATAGGATAGGATATAGGATAGGATACAGGATTGCATAGGATAGACGATAGGATACGATAGGGGATAGGATAGGATAGAGTATAGGATTGGATTGAGGATAGGATATTATAGAGGATAGAATAGAATAGAGAATAGGATAGGATAGAAGATAGGATAGGATAGAGGATAGGATAGGATAGAGGATAGGATAGAGGATTGGATAGGATAGAGGATAGGATACGATAGAGGATAGGATAGGAATGAGTATAGGATTGGATTGAGGATAGGATAGGATAGAGAATAGTATAGGATAGAAGATAGGGTAGGAAAGAGGATAGGATAGGATAGAGGATAGGATAGAGGATTGGATAGGATAGACGATAGGAAACGATAGAGGATAGGATAGGATAGAGTATATTATTGGATTGAGGATAGGATAGGATAGTGGATAGGATAGGCTAGAGGATAGGATACAGGATTGGATAGGATAGACGATATGATACGATAGGGGATAGGATAGGATAGAGGATAGGATAGAGGATTGGATAGGATAGAGGATAGGATAGGATGGAGGATAGGATAGTATAGAGGATAGGATAGGATAGATGATATTATAGGATAGAGGATAGGATAGGATAGTGGATAGGATAGGATTGAGGATAGGATGGGATAGAGGATGGGATAGGATTGAGGATAGGATAGGGCATTAAATAGGATAGAGGATATAATAGGATTGACGATAGGATAGGATAGAGGATACGATATGATAGAGGATAGGATAAAGGATAGGATATAATACAGGATAGGATAGGATAGATTATTGGATAGGATAGAGGATAGGATAGGATAGAGGATAGGATAGACGAAAGGATAGGATTGATGATGGGATAGGATAGAGGATAGGATAGGATAGAGGATAGGATTGGATAGAGGATAGGATAGGATAGAGGATAGGGTAGGATAGTGGATAGGATAAGTAAGAGGATAGGATAGGATAGAGGATAGGATAGGATAGAGGATAGGATTTGATAGAGGATAGGATAGGATAGAGGATAGGATAGGATAGAGGATAGGATTTGATAGAGGATAGGATAGGATAGAGGATAGGATAGATGATAGGATAGAGGATAGGATAGGATAGGATAGAGGATTGGATAGGATAGAGGATAGGATACGATAGAGGATAGGATAGGATAGAGTATATTGTTGGATTGAGGATAGGATAGGATAGTGGATAGGATAAGATAGAGGATAGAATAGAATAGAGTACAGGATAGGATAGAGGATAAGATAGGATAGAGGATAGGATTGGATTGAGGATAGGATAGGATAGAGGATAGAATAGGATAGAGAATAGGATAGGATTGAGGATAGGGTAGGATAGAGGATAGGATACGATAGAGGATAGGATAGGATAGAGGATAGGATAGATGATAGGATAGAGGATAGGATAGGATAGGATAGAGGATAGGATAGGATAGGATAGAGGATATGATAGGATAGAGGATAGGATAGAGGATAGGATAGGATACGATAGAGAATAGGATAGGATACATGGTATTATAGGGTAGAGGATAGGATAGGGTAGAGGATAGGGTAGGGGATTGGATAGGATAGAGGATAGGATAGGATAGAGAATAGTATAGGATTGAAGATAGGATAGGATAGAGGATAGGATAGGATAGAGGATAGGATAGGATAGAGGATATTATAGGATAGAGGATAGGATAGGATACTGGATAGGATAGGATTGAGGATAGGATGGGATAGAGGATGGGATAGGATTGAGGATAGGATAGGGCATTAAATAGGATAGAGGATAGAATAGGATAGACGATAGGATAGGATAGAGGATCCGATATGATAGAGGATAGGATAAAGGATAGGATATAATACAGGACAGGATAGGATAGATTATTGGATAGGATAGAGGATATTATAGGATAGAGGATAGGGTAGGATAGAGGATAGGATAGGATAGAGGATAGGATAGTATAGAGCATAGGATACGATAGAGGATAGGATAGGAATGAGTATAGGATTGGATTGAGGATAGGATAGGATTGAGGATAGGATACAGGATTGGATAGGATAGAGGATAGGATACGATAGAGGATAGGATAGAGGATAGGATAGGATAGGATAGAGAATAGGATAGGATAGAGAATAGGATAGGCTAGAGGATAGGTTAGGATTGAGGATAGGATAGGATTGAGGAGAGGATAGGATAAAGGATAGGATATAATACAGGATAGGATAGGATAGATTATTGGATAGGATAGAGGATAGGATAGGATAGAGGATAGGATAGACGAAAGGATAGGATTGATGATGGGATAGGATAGAGGATAGGATAGGATAGAGGATAGGATTGGATAGAGGATAGGATAGGATAGAGGATAGGATAGGATAGTGGATAGGATAAGTAAGAGGATAGGATAGGATAGAGGATAGGATAGGATAGAGGATAGGATTTGATAGAGGATAGGATAGGATAGAGGATAGGATAGGATAGAGGATAGGATTTGATAGAGGATAGGATAGGATAGAGGATAGGATAGATGATAGGATAGAGGATAGGATAGGATAGGATAGGATAGAGGATTGGATAGGATAGAGGATAGGATACGATAGAGGATAGGATAGGATAGAGTATATTGTTGGATTGAGGATAGGATAGGATAGTGGATAGGATAAGATAGAGGATAGAATAGAATAGAGTACAGGATAGGATAGAGGATAAGATAGGATAGAGGATAGGATTGGATTGAGGATAGGATAGGATAGAGGATAGAATAGGATAGAGAATAGGATAGGATTGAGGATAGGGTAGGATAGAGGATAGGATACGATAGAGGATAGGATAGGATAGAGGATAGGATAGATGATAGGATAGAGGATAGGATAGGATAGGATAGAGGATAGGATAGGATAGGATAGAGGATATGATAGGATAGAGGATAGGATAGAGGATAGGATAGGATACGATAGAGAATAGGATAGGATACATGGTATTATAGGGTAGAGGATAGGATAGGGTAGAGGATAGGGTAGGGGATTGGATAGGATAGAGGATAGGATAGGATAGAGAATAGTATAGGATTGAAGATAGGATAGGATAGAGGATAGGATAGGATAGAGGATAGTATGGAGGATAGGATAGGATGGAGGATAGGATAGGATAGAGGATAGGATAGGATAGAGGATATTATAGGATAGAGGATAGGATAGGATAGTGGATAGGATAGGATTGAGGATAGGATGGGATAGATGATGGGATAGGATTGAGGATAGGATAGGGCATTAAATAGGATAGAGGATAGAATAGGATAGACGATAGGATAGGATAGAGGATCCGATATGATAGAGGATAGGATAAAGGATAGGATATAATACAGGACAGGATAGGATAGATTATTGGATAGGATAGAGGATATTATAGGATAGAGGATAGGGTAGGATAGAGGATAGGATAGGATAGAGGATAGGATAGTATAGAGCATAGGATACGATAGAGGATAGGATAGGAATGAGTATAGGATTGGATTGAGGATAGGATAGGATTGAGGATAGGATACAGGATTGGATAGGATAGAGGATAGGATAGGATAGAGGATAGGATAGAGGATAGGATAGGATAGGATAGAGAATAGGATAGGATAGAGAATAGGATAGGATAGAGGATAGGTTAGGATTGAGGATAGGATAGGATTGAGTAGAGGATAGGATAGAGTATAGGATAGGATTGGATTGAGGATAGGATAGGATTGAGGATAGAATAGGATAGAGGATAGGATATCATAGAGGATAGGATAGGATAGAGGATAGGATGGGATAGTGGATAGGATAGGATGGAGCATACGATTGAGGATAGGATAGGATTTGATAGAGAATAGGATATAATACATTGTATTATAGGGTAGAGGATAGGATAGGGTAGAGGATAGGATAGGGGATTGGATAGGATAGTGGATAGGATAGGATAGAGCATACGATAGTGGATAGGATAGGATAGAGGATAGGATAGGATAGAGAATAGGATAGGATTGATGATGGGATAGGATAGAGGATAGGATAGGATAGAGGATAGGATTGGATAGAGGATAGGATAGGATAGAGGATAGGATAGGATAGTGGATAGGATAAGTAAGAGGATAGGATAGGATAGAGGATAGGATAGGATAGAGGAAAGGATAGGATAGAGGATAGGATTTGATAGAGGATAGGATTGGATAGAGGATAGGATAGGATAGAGGATAGGATAGGATAGAGGATAGGATAAGTAAGAGGATAGGATAGGATAGAGGATAGGTTAAGAAAGAGGATAGGTTAGGATAGAGGATAGGATACGATAGAGGATAGGATAGGATAGAGGATACTATAGGATAGAGGATACGATAGGATTGAGGATAGGATAGAGAATAGGATAGGATAGGGTAGAGGATAGGATACAGGATTGGATGGGATAGAGGATAGGATACGATAGAGAATAGTATAGGATTGAAGATAGGATAGGATAGAGGATAGGATAGGATAGAGGATAGGATAGGATAGATTATAGGATAGAGGATTGGATAGGATAGAGGATAGGATACGATAGAGGATAGGATAGGATAGAGTATATTATTGGATTGAGGATAGGATAGATTAGTGGATAGGATAAGATAGAGGATAGGATACGATAGAGGATAGGATAGGATAGAGTATAGGATTGGATTGAGGATAGGATAGGATAGAGGATAGAATGGGATAGAGGATAAGATAGGATAGAAGATAGGATAGGATAGAGGATAGGATAGGATAGAGAATAGGATAGTATAGAGGATAGGATAGGATAGATGATATTATAGGATAGAGGATAGGATAGGATAGTGGATAGGATAGGATTGAGGATAGGATGGGATAGAGGATGGGATAGGATTGAGGATAGGATAGGGCATTAAATAGGATAGAGGATATAATAGGATTGACGATAGGATAGGATAGAGGATACGATATGATAGAGGATAGGATAAAGGATAGGTAGGATAGATTATTGGATAGGATAGAGGATAGGATAGGATAGAGGATATTATAGGATAGAGGATAGGGTAGGATAGAGGATAGGATAGGATAGAGGATAGGATAGACGAAAGGATAGGATTGATGATGGGATAGGATAGAGGATAGGATAGGATAGTGGATAGGATTGGATAGAGGATAGGATAGGATAGAGGATAGGATAGGATAGTGGATAGGATAAGTAAGAGGATAGGATAGGATAGAGGATAGGATAGGATAGAGGAAAGGATAGGATAGAGGATAGGATTTGATAGAGGATAGGATTGGATAGAGGATAGGATAGGATAGAGGATAGGATAGGATAGAGGATAGGATAAGTAAGAGGATAGGATAGGATAGAGGATAGGTTAAGAAAGAGGATAGGTTAGGATAGAGGATAGGATACGATAGAGGATAGGATAGGATAGAGGATACTATAGGATAGAGGATACGATAGGATTGAGGATAGGATAGAGAATAGGATAGGATAGGGTAGAGGATAGGATACAGGATTGGATGGGATAGAGGATAGGATACGATAGAGAATAGTATAGGATTGAAGATAGGATAGGATAGAGGATAGGATAGGATAGAGGATAGGATAGGATAGAGGATAGGATAGGATAGATTATAGGATAGAGGATTGGATAGGATAGAGGATAGGATACGATAGAGGATAGGATAGGATAGAGTATATTATTGGATTGAGGATAGGATAGATTAGTGGATAGGATAAGATAGAGGATAGGATACGATAGATGATAGGATAGGATAGAGTATAGGATTGGATTGAGGATAGGATAGGATAGAGGATAGAATGGGATAGAGGATAAGATAGGATAGAAGATAGGATAGGATAGAGGATAGGATAGGATAGAGAATAGGATAGTATAGAGGATAGGTTAGGATTGAGGATAGGATAGGATTGAGGATAGAATAGGATAGAGGATAGGATAGGATAGAAGATAGGATAGGATAGAGGATAGGATAGGATAGAGAATAGGATAGTATAGAGGATAGGTTAGGATTGAGGATAGGATAGGATTGAGGATAGAATAGGATAGAGGATAGGATATCATGGAGGATAGGATAGGATTGAGGATATAATAGGATAGAGTATAGGATAGGATAGAGGATATGATAGGATAGAGGATAGGATACAGGATTGGATAGGATAGACGATAGGATACGATAGGGGATAGGATAGGATAGAGTATAGGATTGGATAGAGGATAGGATACAGGATTGGATAGGATAGACGATATGACACGATAGGGGATAGGATAGGATAGAGTATAGGATTGGATAGAGGACAGGATAGAGGATTGGATAGGATAGAGGATAGGATACGATAGAGGATATGATAGGATAGAGGATACTATAGGATAGAGGATACGATAGGATTGAGGATAGGATAGGAATGAGGATAGGATAGGATTGAGAATAGAGGATATTATAGGATAGAGGATAGGATTGGATAGAGGATAGGATAGGATAGAGGATAGGATACGATAGAGGATAGGATAGGATAGAGGATAGGATAGAGGATAGGATAGAGGATGGGATAGAGATTAGGATAGAATTGAGGATAGGATAAGGGATAGGATAGAGGATTGGATGGGATAGAGGATAGGATACGATATAGGATAGGATCGGATTGAGGATAGGATAGGATATAGGATAGAGGATAGGATTGGATTGAGTATAGGAGAGGATAGAGGATAGGTTAGGGGATTGGATACGATAGAGGATAGGATACGATATAGCATACGATAGTGGATAGGATATGATAGAGCATACGACAGAGGATAGGATAGGATGGAGAATAGGATAGGATACATGGTATTATGGGGTAGCGGATAGGATAGGACAGAGGATAGGATAGGATTGAGGATAGGATAGAGGCTAGTATATTATAGAGGATAGGATAGGATTGAGGATAGGATAGAGGATAGAATAGGATGGAGGATAGGATAGGATAGAGGATAGGATTGGATTGAGGATAGGATAGGATAGTGGATAGTATAGGATAGAGGATCGGATAGGATAGAGGATAGGATAGGATAGAGGATAGGATAAGTAAGAGGATAGGATAGGATAGATTATAGGATAGAGGAAAGGATAGGATTGAGGATGGGATAGGATAGAGGATAGGATAGGATAGAGGATAGGATAGGATAGAGGATAGGATAGAGGATAGGATAGAGGATTGGATAGGATAGAGGATAGAATAGAGGATAGGATAGGATAGAGGATAGGATAGAGGATTGGATAGGATAGAGGAAAGGATACGATAGAGGATAGGATAGGATAGAGGATAGGATTGGATAGAGGATAGGATAAGATAGAGGAAGGGATTAGATAGAGGATAGGATTGGATTGAGGATAGGATAGGATAGAGGATAGTATAGGATAGAGAATCGGATAGGATAGAGGATAGGATAGGATAGAGGATAGGATAAGTAAGAGGATAGGATAGGATAGATTATAGGATAGACGAAAGGATAGGATTGAGGATGGGGTAGGATAGAGGATAGCATAGGATAGAGGATAGGATAGGATAGAGGACAGGATAGGATAGAGGATAGGATACGATAGAGGATAGGATAGGATAGAGTATAGGATAGGACAGAGGATAGGATAGGATAGAGGATAGGATAGGATAGACGATAGGATAGAGGATTGGATAGGATAGAGGATAGAATAAAGGAGAGGATAGGATAGAGGAGAGGATAGAGGATTGGACAGGATAGAGGATAGGATACGATAGAGGATAGGATAGGATAGAGGATAGGATTGGATAGAGGATAGGATAGGACAGAGGATAGGATAGGATAGAGGAAAGGATGGGATAGAGACTAGGATAGGATAGAGGATAGGATAGGGGATTGGATAGGATACAGGAGAGAATAGGATAGAGGATAGGATAGCATAGAGGATAGGATAGGATAGAGGGTTTGATAGAGGATTGGATAGGACAGAGAATACTATAGAGGATAGGATAGGATAGGATAGGATAGAGGACAGGATAGGATAGAGGATAGGATACGATAGAGGATAGTATAGGATAGAGTATAGGATAGGATAGAGGATTGGATAGGATAGAGGATAGGATAGGATAGCGGATAGGATAGAGGATTGGATAGGATAGAGGATAGAATAGAGGATAGGATAGGATAGAGGATAGGATAGAGGATTGGATAGGATAGAGGATAGGATAGGATAGAGGGTAGGATTGGATAAAGGATAGGATAGGATAGAGGATAGGATAGGATTGAGGATAGGATAGAGGATTGGATAGGATAGAAGATAGGATACGATAGAGGATAGGATATGATAGAGGATATGATAATATATGAGATAGGATTGGATAGAGGATAGGATAAGATAGAGGATAGGTATAATAAGAGGATAGGATTGGATTGAGGATAGGATAGGATAGAGGATAGAATAGGATAGAGGATTGGATAGGATAGAGGATAGGATAGGACAGAGGGTAGGATGGGATAGAGGATACGATTGGATTGAGGATAGGATAGGATAGAGGATAGGATTGGATTGAGGATAGGATAGGATATAGAATAGAATAGGATAGAGGATTGGATAGGATAGAGGATAGGATACGATAGAGGATAGGATAGGATAGAGCCTACGAAAGAGGATAGGATAGGATAGGATGGAGAATAGGATAGGATACATGGTATTATGGGGTAGAGGATAGGAGAGGATAGAGGATAGGATAGGGGATTGGATAGGATAGAGGATAGAATAGGATAGAGGATAGGATTGCATAGAGGATAGGATAGGATAGAGGATAGGATAGGATTGAGGATAGGCTAGGATTGAGGATAGGATAAGTAAGAGGATAGGATAGATTATAGGATAGAGGAAAGGATAGGATTGAGGATGGGATAGAGGATGGGATAGAGATTAGGATAGAATTGAGGATAGGATAAGGGATTGGATAGTATAGTGGATAGGATAGAGGATTGGATAGGATAGAGTATAGGATAGGCTAGAGGATAGGATACAGGATTGGATAGGATAGACGATAGGATACGATAGGGGATAGGATAGGATAGAGTATAGGATTGGATAGAGGATAGGATAGGATTGAGGATAGGATAGGATTTAGGATAGGATAGGATAGAGGATAATATAGGATAGAGGATATTATATGATAGAGGATAGGATAGTATAGTGGATAGGATACGATAGAGGATATTATACGATAGAGGATAGGATAGGATTGAGGATAGGATTGGATAGAGGATAGGATAGGGGATTCGACAGGATAAAGGATATGATAGGATAGAGGATAGGATAGGATAGAGGTTAGGACATGATAGAGGATAGGATAGGATTGAGGAGAGGATAGGATAGGATAGAGGATAGGATAGGATAGAGGATAGGATAGAGGATAGGATAGGATAGGATAGAGGATATTATAGGATAGAGGATAGGATTGGATAGAGGATAGGATAGGATAGAGGATAGGATACGATAGAGGACAGGATAGGAATGAGTATAGGATTGGATTGAGGATAGGATAGGATTGAGGATAGAATAGGATAGAGGATAGGATATCATAGAGGATAGGATAGGATAGAGGATAGGATAGGATTGAGGATAGGATAGGATAGAGTATGGGATAGGATAGAGGATATGATAGGATAGAGGATAGGATAGGATAGGATAGAGAATAGGATAGGATAGGGTAGAGGATAGGATACAGGATTGGATAGGATAGAGGATAGGATACGATAGAGGATAGGATAGGATAGAGTATAGGATTGGATTGAGGATAGGATAGGATAGAGGATAGAATGGGATAGAGGATAGGATAGGATAGAGGATAGGATAGGATTGTGGATAGGATAAGATAGAGGATAGGATAGAATAGAGGACAGGATAGGATAGAGGATAGCATAGGATAGAGGATACTATAGGATAGAGGATAGGATAGGATTGAGGTTAGGATTGGATAGAGGATAGGATAGGATAGAGGATAGGATAGAGGATAGGTTGGATAGAGGATAGGATAGGATAGAGGATACTATAGAGGTATGGATAGGATACAGGATAGGATACGATAGAGGATAGGATAGGATAGAGGATAGGATTGAATTGAGGAGAGGATAGGATAGAGGATAGAATAGGATAGAGGATAGTATAGCATAGAGGATAGGATAGGATGGAGGATAGGATAGGATTGAGGATAGGATAGTGGATTGGATAGGATAGATGATAGGATACGATAGAGGATAGGATATGATAGAGGATAGGATAGGATATGAGATTGGATAGGATATGAGATTGGATAGGATAGGATAGAGGATAGGATACGATAGAGGATAGGATAGGATAGAGGATAGGATACGATAGAAGATACGATATTATAGAGGATAGGATAGGACAGAGGATAGGATAGGTGATTGGATAGGATAGAGGATATAATACGATAGAGGATAGGATAGGATGGAGGATAGGATAGGATAGAGGATAAGATAGGATAGTGGATAGGATAAGATAGAGGATAGGATAGAATAGATGACAGGATAGGATAGAGGATAAGATAAGATAGAGGATAGGATAGGATAGAGGATAGGATAGGATAGAGGATAGGATATGATAGATGATAGGATAGGATTGAGGATAGGATAGGATAGAGGATAGGATAGGATAGAGGATAAGATAGCATAGAGGATAGGATATGATAGAGGATAGGATAGCATAGAGGATAGGATAGGATAGAGGATAGGACTGGATTGAGGGTAGCATAGAGGATAGGATAGGATAGGATTGAGGATAGGATAGGACAGAGGATAGGATAGGATAGTGGATAAGATAGGATAGAGGAGAGGATAGGATAGGATAGATTATAGGGTATGATAGAGGATAGGATGGGATTGAGGATAGGATAGGATAGTGGATAGGATAGGATAGAGCATACGATAGAGGATAGGATAGGATAGAGGATAGGATAGGATAGATCATAGGATAGGATAGAGGATTGGATAGAGGATATTATAGAGGATAGGATAGGATAGAGCATACGGTAGAGGATAGGATAGGATAGAGAATAGGATAGGATAGAGGATATGATAGGATAGAGGACAGGATAGAGGATTGGATAGGATAGAGGATAGGATACGATAAAGGATTGGATAGGATAGAGTATAGGATTGGATTGAGGATAGATAGGATAGAGGATAAAATAGGATAGAGGATAGGATAGCATAGAAGATAGGATACGATAGAGGATAGGATATGATAGAGGATAGGATAGGATATGAGATTGGATAGGATAGAGGATAGGATAGGATAGAGGATAGGATAGGATAGAGGATAGGATAGGATAGAGGATAGGATAGGATAGAGGATAGGATAGGATAGAGGATAGGATAGGATAGAGGATAGGATAGGATAGAGGATAGGATAGGATAGAGGATAGGATAGGATAGAGGATAGGATAGGATAGAGGATAGGATAGAGGATAGGATGGAGGATTGGATAGGATAGAGGATAGGATACGATAGAGGATAGGAGAGGATAGAGGATAGGATTTGATTGAGGATAGGAGAGGATAGAGGATAGGATAGGAGATTGGATACGATAGAGGATAGGATACGATATAGCATACGATAGAGGATATGATACGATATAGCATACGATAGAGGATAGGATAGGATAGAGAATAGGATAGGGGGTTGTATAGGATAGAGGATAGGATATGATAGAGGATAGGATAGGATAGAGGATAGGATTGGATTGAGGATAGGATAGGATAGAGGATAGTATAGGATAGAGGAGCGGATAGGATAGAGGATAGGATAGGATAGAGGATAGGATAGAGGATTGGATAGGATAGAGGATAGGATAGGATAGAGGATAGGATAGAGGATTGGATGGGATAGAGGATAGGATACGATATAGGATAGGATCGGATTGAGGATAGGATAGGATATAGGATAGAGGATAGGATTGGATTGAGTATAGGAGAGGATAGAGGATAGGTTAGGGGATTGGATACGATAGAGGATAGGATACGATATAGCATACGATAGTGGATAGGATATGATAGAGCATACGACAGAGGATAGGATAGGATGGAGAATAGGATAGGATACATGGTATTATGGGGTAGAGGATAGGATAGGACAGAGGATAGGATAGGATTGAGGATAGGATAGAGGCTAGTATATTATAGAGGATAGGATAGGATTGAGGATAGGATAGAGGATAGAATAGGATGGAGGATAGGATAGGATAGAGGATAGGATTGGATTGAGGATAGGATAGGATAGTGGATAGTATAGGATAGAGGATCGGATAGGATAGAGGATAGGATAGGATAGAGGATAGGATAAGTAAGAGGATAGGATAGGATAGATTATAGGATAGAGGAAAGGATAGGATTGAGGATGGGATAGGATAGAGGATAGGATAGGATAGAGGATAGGATAGGATAGAGGATAGGATAGAGGATAGGATAGAGGATTGGATAGGATAGAGGATAGAATAGAGGATAGGATAGGATAGAGGATAGGATAGAGGATTGGATAGGATAGAGGAAAGGATACGATAGAGGATAGGATAGGATAGAGGATAGGATTGGATAGAGGATAGGATAAGATAGAGGAAGGGATTAGATAGAGGATAGGATTGGATTGAGGATAGGATAGGATAGAGGATAGTATAGGATAGAGAATCGGATAGGATAGAGGATAGGATAGGATAGAGGATAGGATAAGTAAGAGGATAGGATAGGATAGATTATAGGATAGACGAAAGGATAGGATTGAGGATGGGGTAGGATAGAGGATAGCATAGGATAGAGGATAGGATAGGATAGAGGACAGGATAGGATAGAGGATAGGATACGATAGAGGATAGGATAGGATAGAGTATAGGATAGGACAGAGGATAGGATAGGATAGAGGATAGGATAGGATAGACGATAGGATAGAGGATTGGATAGGATAGAGGATAGAATAAAGGAGAGGATAGGATAGAGGAGAGGATAGAGGATTGGACAGGATAGAGGATAGGATACGATAGAGGATAGGATAGGATAGAGGATAGGATTGGATAGAGGATAGGATAGGACAGAGGATAGGATAGGATAGAGGAAAGGATGGGATAGAGACTAGGATAGGATAGAGGATAGGATAGGGGATTGGATAGGATACAGGAGAGAATAGGATAGAGGATAGGATAGCATAGAGGATAGGATAGGATAGAGGGTTTGATAGAGGATTGGATAGGACAGAGAATACTATAGAGGATAGGATAGGATAGGATAGGATAGAGGACAGGATAGGATAGAGGATAGGATACGATAGAGGATAGTATAGGATAGAGTATAGGATAGGATAGAGGATTGGATAGGATAGAGGATAGGATAGGATAGCGGATAGGATAGAGGATTGGATAGGATAGAGGATAGAATAGAGGATAGGATAGGATAGAGGATAGGATAGAGGATTGGATAGGATAGAGGATAGGATAGGATAGAGGGTAGGATTGGATAAAGGATAGGATAGGATAGAGGATAGGATAGGATTGAGGATAGGATAGAGGATTGGATAGGATAGAAGATAGGATACGATAGAGGATAGGATATGATAGAGGATATGATAATATATGAGATAGGATTGGATAGAGGATAGGATAAGATAGAGGATAGGTTTAATAAGAGGATAGGATTGGATTGAGGATAGGATAGGATAGAGGATAGAATAGGATAGAGGATTGGATAGGATAGAGGATAGGATAGGACAGAGGGTAGGATGGGATAGAGGATACGATTGGATTGAGGATAGGATAGGATAGAGGATAGGATTGGATTGAGGATAGGATAGGATATAGAATAGAATAGGATAGAGGATTGGATAGGATAGAGGATAGGATACGATAGAGGATAGGATAGGATAGAGCCTACGAAAGAGGATAGGATAGGATAGGATGGAGAATAGGATAGGATACATGGTATTATGGGGTAGAGGATAGGAGAGGATAGAGGATAGGATAGGGGATTGGATAGGATAGAGGATAGAATAGGATAGAGGATAGGATTGCATAGAGGATAGGATAGGATAGAGGATAGGATAGGATTGAGGATAGGCTAGGATTGAGGATAGGATAAGTAAGAGGATAGGATAGATTATAGGATAGAGGAAAGGATAGGATTGAGGATGGGATAGGATAGTTGATAGGATAGGATAGAGCATACGAAAGAGGATAGGATAGGATAGGATGGAGAATAGGATAGGATACATGGTATTATGGGGTAGAGGATAGGAGAGGATAGAGGATAGGATAGGGGATTGGATAGGATAGAGGATAGAATAGGTTAGAGGATAGGATTGCATAGAGGATAGGATAGGATAGAGGATAGGATAGGATTGAGGATAGGGTAGAGGATTGGATAGGATAGAAGATAGGATACGATAGAGGATAGGATATGATAGAGGATAGGATAATATATGAGATTGGATAGGATAAAGGATAGGATATGATAGAGGATAGGATAGGATATGAGATTGGATAGGATAGAGGATAGGATAGGATAGAGGATAGGATAGGATAGAGGATAGGATAGGATAGAGGATAGGATAGGATAGAGGATAGGATAGGATAGAGGATAGGATAGGATAGAGGATAGGATAGGATAGAGGATAGGATAGGATAGAGGATAGGATAGGATAGAGGATAGGATAGGATAGAGGATAGGATAGGATAGAGGATAGGATAGAGGATAGGATGGAGGATTGGATAGGATAGAGGATAGGATACGATAGAGGATAGGAGAGGATAGAGGATAGGATTTGATTGAGGATAGGAGAGGATAGAGGATAGGATAGGAGATTGGATACGATAGAGGATAGGATACGATATAGCATACGATAGAGGATATGATACGATATAGCATACGATAGAGGATAGGATAGGATAGAGAATAGGATAGGGGGTTGTATAGGATAGAGGATAGGATATGATAGAGGATAGGATAGGATAGAGGATAGGATTGGATTGAGGATAGGATAGGATAGAGGATAGTATAGGATAGAGGAGCGGATAGGATAGAGGATAGGATAGGATAGAGGATAGGATAGAGGATTGGATAGGATAGAGGATAGGATAGGATAGAGGATAGGATAGAGGATTGGATGGGATAGAGGATAGGATACGATATAGGATAGGATCGGATTGAGGATAGGATAGGATATAGGATAGAGGATAGGATTGGATTGAGTATAGGAGAGGATAGAGGATAGGTTAGGGGATTGGATACGATAGAGGATAGGATACGATATAGCATACGATAGTGGATAGGATATGATAGAGCATACGACAGAGGATAGGATAGGATGGAGAATAGGATAGGATACATGGTATTATGGGGTAGAGGATAGGATAGGACAGAGGATAGGATAGGATTGAGGATAGGATAGAGGCTAGTATATTATAGAGGATAGGATAGGATTGAGGATAGGATAGAGGATAGAATAGGATGGAGGATAGGATAGGATAGAGGATAGGATTGGATTGAGGATAGGATAGGATAGTGGATAGTATAGGATAGAGGATCGGATAGGATAGAGGATAGGATAGGATAGAGGATAGGATAAGTAAGAGGATAGGATAGGATAGATTATAGGATAGAGGAAAGGATAGGATTGAGGATGGGATAGGATAGAGGATAGGATAGGATAGAGGATAGGATAGGATAGAGGATAGGATAGAGGATAGGATAGAGGATTGGATAGGATAGAGGATAGAATAGAGGATAGGATAGGATAGAGGATAGGATAGAGGATTGGATAGGATAGAGGAAAGGATACGATAGAGGATAGGATAGGATAGAGGATAGGATTGGATAGAGGATAGGATAAGATAGAGGAAGGGATTAGATAGAGGATAGGATTGGATTGAGGATAGGATAGGATAGAGGATAGTATAGGATAGAGAATCGGATAGGATAGAGGATAGGATAGGATAGAGGATAGGATAAGTAAGAGGATAGGATAGGATAGATTATAGGATAGACGAAAGGATAGGATTGAGGATGGGGTAGGATAGAGGATAGCATAGGATAGAGGATAGGATAGGATAGAGGACAGGATAGGATAGAGGATAGGATACGATAGAGGATAGGATAGGATAGAGTATAGGATAGGACAGAGGATAGGATAGGATAGAGGATAGGATAGGATAGACGATAGGATAGAGGATTGGATAGGATAGAGGATAGAATAAAGGAGAGGATAGGATAGAGGAGAGGATAGAGGATTGGACAGGATAGAGGATAGGATACGATAGAGGATAGGATAGGATAGAGGATAGGATTGGATAGAGGATAGGATAGGACAGAGGATAGGATAGGATAGAGGAAAGGATGGGATAGAGACTAGGATAGGATAGAGGATAGGATAGGGGATTGGATAGGATACAGGAGAGAATAGGATAGAGGATAGGATAGCATAGAGGATAGGATAGGATAGAGGGTTTGATAGAGGATTGGATAGGACAGAGAATACTATAGAGGATAGGATAGGATAGGATAGGATAGAGGACAGGATAGGATAGAGGATAGGATACGATAGAGGATAGTATAGGATAGAGTATAGGATAGGATAGAGGATTGGATAGGATAGAGGATAGGATAGGATAGCGGATAGGATAGAGGATTGGATAGGATAGAGGATAGAATAGAGGATAGGATAGGATAGAGGATAGGATAGAGGATTGGATAGGATAGAGGATAGGATAGGATAGAGGGTAGGATTGGATAAAGGATAGGATAGGATAGAGGATAGGATAGGATTGAGGATAGGATAGAGGATTGGATAGGATAGAAGATAGGATACGATAGAGGATAGGATATGATAGAGGATATGATAATATATGAGATAGGATTGGATAGAGGATAGGATAAGATAGAGGATAGGTTTAATAAGAGGATAGGATTGGATTGAGGATAGGATAGGATAGAGGATAGAATAGGATAGAGGATTGGATAGGATAGAGGATAGGATAGGATAGAGGGTAGGATGGGATAGAGGATACGATTGGATTGAGGATAGGATAGGATAGAGGATAGGATTGGATTGAGGATAGGATAGGATATAGAATAGAATAGGATAGAGGATTGGATAGGATAGAGGATAGGATACGATAGAGGATAGGATAGGATAGAGCCTACGAAAGAGGATAGGATAGGATAGGATGGAGAATAGGATAGGATACATGGTATTATGGGGTAGAGGATAGGAGAGGATAGAGGATAGGATAGGGGATTGGATAGGATAGAGGATAGAATAGGTTAGAGGATAGGATTGCATAGAGGATAGGATAGGATAGAGGATAGGATAGGATTGAGGATAGGGTAGAGGATTGGATAGGATAGAAGATAGGATACGATAGAGGATAGGATATGATAGAGGATAGGATAATATATGAGATTGGATAGGATAAAGGATAGGATATGATAGAGGATAGGATAGGATAGAGGACAGGATAGGATAGAGGATAGGATACGATAGAGGATAGGATAGGATAGAGTATAGGATAGGATAGAGGATAGGATAGGATAGAGGTTAGGATAGGATAGAGGATAGGATAGAAGATTGGATAGGTTAGAGGATAGGATAGAGGATATGATAGAGGATAGGATAGGATAGAGGATAGGATAGAGGATTGGATAGGATAGAAGATAGGATACGATAGAGGATAGGATATGATAGAGGATATGATAATATATGAGATAGGATTGGATAGAGGATTGGATAAGATAGAGGATAGGTTTAATAAGAGGATAGGATTGGATTGAGGATAGGATAGGATAGAGGATAGAATAGGATAGAGGATTGGATAGGATAGAGGATAGGATAGGATAGAGGGTAGGATGGGATAGAGGATAGGATAAGATAGAGGATAGGATAGGATAGAGGATGGGATATGATAGAGGATAGGATAGGATTGAGGATAGGATAGGATAGAGGATAGGATACGATAGAGGATAGGATAGGATAGAGGATAGGATAGGATAGAGGATAGAATAGGATAGAGGATAGAATAGGATAGAGGATTCGATAGGATAGAGGATAGGATACGATAGTTGATAGGATAGGATAGAGGATACGATTGGATTGAGGATAGGATAGGATAGATGATAGGATTGGATTGAGGATAGGATAGGATAGAGAATAGAATAGGATAGAGGATTGGATAGGATAGAGGATAGGATACGATAGAGGATAGGATAGGATAGAGCATACGAAAGAGGATAGGATAGGATAGGATGGAGAATAGGATAGGATACATGGTATTATGGGGTAGAGGATAGGAGAGAATAGAGGATAGGATAGGTGATTGGATAGGATAGAGGATAGAATAGGATAGAGGATAGGATTGCATAGAGGATAGGATAGGATAGAGGATAGGATAGGATTGAGGATAGGGTAGAGGATTGGATAGGATAGAAGATAGGATACGATAGAGGATAGGATATGATAGAGGATAGGATAAGTAAGAGGATAGGATAGATTATAGGATAGAGGAAAGGATAGGATTGAGGATGGGATAGGATAGAGGATAGGATAGGATAGAGGACAAGATAGGATAGAGGATAGGATACGATAGAGGATAGGATAGGATAGAGTATAGGATAGAGGATAGGATAGGATAGAGGATAGGATAGAATAGAGAATAGGATTGGATTGAGGATAGGATTTGATTGAGGATAGGAGAGGATAGAGGATAGGATTGGAGATTGGATACGATAGAGGATAGGATACGATATAGCATACGATAGAGGATATGATACGATATAGCATACGATAGAGGATAGGATAGGATAGAGGATAGGATAGGGGGTTGGATAGGATAGAGGATAGGATATGATAGAGGATAGGATAGGATTGAGGATAGGATAGGATAGGATAGAGAATACGATAGAGGATAGGATAGGATAGAGTATAGGATAGGATAGAGGATAGGATTGGATTGAGGATAGGATAGGATAGAGAATAGAATAGGATAGAGGATTGGATAGGATAGAGGATAGGATACGATAGAGGATAGGATTGGATTGAGGATAGGAGAGGATAGAGGATAGGATAGGAGATTGGATACGATAGAGGATAGGATACGATATAGAATACGATAGAGGATAGGATACGATATAGCATACGATAGAGGATAGGATAGGATAGATTATAGGATAGAGGAAAGGATAGGATTGAGGATAGGATAGGATAGCGGATAGGATAGGATAGAGGACAGGATAGGATAGAGGATAGGATAGGATAGAGGATAGGATAGAGGATTGGATAGGGTAGAGGATAGGATAAGATAAAGGATACGATAGGATAGAGGATAGGATCGGATTGTGGATAGGATAGGATAGAGGATTGAATGGGATAGAGGATTGGATAGGATAGAGGATAGGATACGATAGAGGATAGGATAGGATAGAGGATAGGACTGGATTGAGTGTAGGAGAGGATGGAGGATAGGATAGGGGATTGGATACGATAGAGGATAGGATACGATATAGCATACGATAGTGGATAGGATACGATAGAGCATACGACAGAGGATAGGATAGGATAGAGGATAGGATAGGATAAAGTATAGGATAGGATAGAGGATAGGATAGGATAGAGGATAGGATAGAGGATAGGATGGAGGATTGGATAGGATAGAGGATAGGATACGATAGAGGATAGGATAGGATAGAGGATAGGATTTGATTGAGGATAGGAGAGGATAGAGGATAGGATAGGAGATTGGATACGATAGAGGATAGGATACGATATAGCATACGATAGAGGATATGATACGATATAGCATACGATAGAGGATAGGATAGGATAGAGGATAGGATAGGGGGTTGGATAGGATAGAGGATAGGATATGATAGAGGATAGGATAGGATTGAGGATAGGATAGGATAGGATAGAGAATACTATAGAGGATAGGATAGGATAGGATAGGTTAGAGGGTGGGATATGATAGAGGATAGGATAGGATTGAGGATAGGATAGGATAGTTGATAGGATAGGATAGAGCATACGATAGAGGATAGGATAGGATAGGATGGAGAATAGGATAGGATACATGGTATTATGGGGTAGAGGATAATAGAGGATAGAGGATAGGATAGGGGATTGGATAGGATAGATGATAGAATAGGATAGAGGATAGGATAGCATAGAGGATAGGATAGGATAGAGGATATGATAGGATTGAGGATAGGATAGGATAGCGGATAGGATAGGATAGAGGACAGGATAGGATAGAGGATAGGATAGGATAGAGGATAGGATAGAGGATTGGATATGGTAGAGGATAGGATAAGATAAAGGATAGGATAGGATAGAGGATAGGATCGGATTGTGGATAGGATAGGATAGAGGATTGAATAGGATAGTGGATTGGATAGGATAGAGGATAGGATACGATAGAGGATAGGATAGGATAGAGGATATAACTGGATTGAGGATAGGGTAGAGGATTGGATAGGATAGAAGATAGGATACGATAGAGGATAGGATATGATAGAGGATATGATAATATATGAGATAGGATTGGATAGAGGATAGGATAAGATAGAGGATAGGTTTAATAAGAGGATAGGATTGGATTGATTATAGGATAGGATAGAGGATAGAATAGGATAGAGGATTGGATAGGATAGAGGATAGGATAGGATAGAGGGTAGGATGGGATAGAGGATAGGATAAGATAGAGGATAGGATAGGATAGAGGATGGGATATGATAGAGGATAGGATAGGATTGAGGATAGGATAGGATAGAGGATAGGATACGATAGAGGATAGGATAGGATAGAGGATAGGATAGGATAGAGGATAGAATAGGATAGAGGATAGAATAGGATAGAGGATTCGATAGGATAGAGGATAGGATACGATAGTTGATAGGATAGGATAGAGGATACGATTGGATTGAGGATAGGATAGGATAGAGGATAGGATTGGATTGAGGATAGGATAGGATAGAGAATAGAATAGGATAGAGGATTGGATAGGATAGAGGATAGGATACGATAGAGGATACGATAGGATAGAGCATACGAAAGAGGATAGGATAGGATAGGATGGAGAATAGGATAGGATACATGGTATTATGCGGTAGAGGATAGGAGAGGATAGAGGATAGGATAGGGGATTGGATAGGATAGAGGATAGAATAGGATAGAGGATAGGATTGCATAGAGGATAGGATAGGATAGAGGATAGGATAGGATTGAGGATAGGGTAGAGGATTGGATAGGATAGAAGATAGGATACGATAGAGGATAGGATATGATAGAGGATAGGATAAGTAAGAGGATAGGATAGATTATAGGATAGAGGAAAGGATAGGATTGAGGATGGGATAGGATAGAGGATAGGATAGGATAGAGGACAAGATAGGATAGAGGATAGGATAAGATATAGCATACGATAGAGGATATGATACGATATAGCATACGATAGAGGATAGGATAGGATAGAGGATAGGATAGGGGGTTGGATAGGATAGAGGATAGGATATGATAGAGGATAGGATAGGATTGAGGATAGGATAGGATAGGATAGAGAATACGATAGAGGATAGGATAGGATAGAGTATAGGATAGGATAGAGGATAGGATTGGATTGAGGATAGGATAGGATAGAGAATAGAATAGGATAGAGGATTGGATAGGATAGAGGATAGGATACGATAGAGGATAGGATTGGATTGAGGATAGGAGAGGATAGAGGATAGGATAGGAGATTCGATACGATAGAGGATAGGATACGATATAGAATACGATAGAGGATAGGATACGATATAGCATACGATAGAGGATAGGATAGGATAGATTATAGGATAGAGGAAAGGATAGGATTGAGGATAGGATAGGATAGCGGATAGGATAGGATAGAGGACAGGATAGGATAGAGGATAGGATAGGATAGAGGATAGGATAGAGGATTGGATAGGGTAGAGGATAGGATAAGATAAAGGATACGATAGGATAGAGGATAGGATCGGATTGTGGATAGGATAGGATAGAGGATTGAATAGGATAGAGGATTGGATAGGATAGAGGATAGGATACGATAGAGGATAGGATATGATAGAGGATAGGACTGGATTGAGTGTAGGAGAGGATGGAGGATAGGATAGGGGATTGGATACGATAGAGGATAGGATACGATATAGCATACGATAGTGGATAGGATACGATAGAGCATACGACAGAGGATAGGATAGGATAGAGGATAGGATAGGATAGAGTATAGGATAGGATAGAGGATAGGATAGGATAGAGGATAGGATAGAGGATAGGATGGAGGATTGGATAGGATAGAGGATAGGATACGATAGAGGATAGGATAGGATAGAGGATAGGATTTGATTGAGGATAGGAGAGGATAGAGGATAGGATAGGAGATTGGATACGATAGAGGATAGGATACGATATAGCATACGATAGAGGATATGATACGATATAGCATACGATAGAGGATAGGATAGGATAGAGGATAGGATAGGGGGTTGGATAGGATAGAGGATAGGATATGATAGAGGATAGGATAGGATTGAGGATAGGATAGGATAGGATAGAGAATACTATAGAGGATAGGATAGGATAGGATAGGTTAGAGGGTGGGATATGATAGAGGATAGGATAGGATTGAGGATAGGATAGGATAGTTGATAGGATAGGATAGAGCATACGATAGAGGATAGGATAGGATAGGATGGAGAATAGGATAGGATACATGGTATTATGGGGTAGAGGATAATAGAGGATAGAGGATAGGATAGGGGATTGGATAGGATAGATGATAGAATAGGATAGAGGATAGGATAGCATAGAGGATAGGATAGGATAGAGGATATGATAGGATTGAGGATAGGATAGGATAGCGGATAGGATAGGATAGAGGACAGGATAGGATAGAGGATAGGATAGGATAGAGGATAGGATAGAGGATTGGATATGATAGAGGATAGGATAAGATAAAGGATAGGATAGGATAGAGGATAGGATCGGATTGTGGATAGGATAGGATAGAGGATTGAATAGGATAGTGGATTGGATAGGATAGAGGATAGGATACGATAGAGGATAGGATAGGATAGAGGATATAACTGGATTGAGGATAGGGTAGAGGATTGGATAGGATAGAAGATAGGATACGATAGAGGATAGGATATGATAGAGGATAGGATAATATATGAGATTGGATAGGATAAAGGATAGGATATGATAGAGGATAGGATGCGATAGAAGATACGATATTATAGAGGAATGGATAGGATAGGGAATAGGATTGTATTGAGGATAGGATAGGATAGAGGATAGAATAGGATAGAGGATTCGATAGGATAGAGGATAGGATACGATAGTTGATAGCATAGGATAGAGGATACGATTGGTTTGAGGATAGGATAGGATAGAGGATTGGATAGGATAGAGAATACTATAGAGGATAGGATAGGATAAGATAGAGGATAGGATAAGTAAGAGGATAGGATAGATTATAGGATAGAGGAAAGGATAGGATTGAGGATGGAATAGGATAGAGGATAGGATAGGATAGAGGACAAGATAGGATAGAGGATAGGATACGATAGAGGATAGGATACGATATAGCATACGATAGAGGATAGGATACGATATAGCATACGATAGAGGATAGGATAGGATAGAGGATAGGATAGGGGGTTGGATAGGATAGAGGATAGGATATGATAGAGGATAGGATGGGATTGAGGATAGGATAGGATAGGATAGAGAATACTATAGAGGATAGGATAGGATAGGATAGGATATAGGGTGGGATATGATAGAGGATAGGATAGGATTGAGGCTAGGATAGGATAGTTGATAGGATATGATAGAGCATACGATAGAGGATAGGATAGGATAGGATGGAGGATAGGATACATGGTACTATGGGGTAGAGGATAATATAGGATAGAGGATAGGATAGGGGATTGGATAGGATAGAGAATAGAATAGGATAGAGGATAGGATAGCATAGAGGATAGGATAGGATAGAGGATAGGATTGGATAGAGGATAGGATAGGATAGCGGATAGGATAGGATAGAGACAGGATAGGATAGAGGATAGGATATGATAGAGGATAGGATTGGATAGAGGATAGGATAGGATAGCGGATAGGATAGGATAGAGGACAGGATAGGATAGAGGATAGGATAGGATAGAGGATAGGATAGAGGATTGGATAGGGTAGAGGATAGGCTAAGATAAAGGATAGGATAGGATAGAGGATAGGATCGGATTGAGGATAGGATAGGATAGAGGATAGAATAGGATAGAGGATTGGATAGGATAGAGGATAGAATACGATAGAGGATAGGGTAGGATAGAGGATAGGATTGGATTGAGTATAGGAGAGGATAGAGGATTGGATAGGATAGAGAATACTACAGAGGATGGGATAGGATAGGATAGAGGATAGGATAAGTAAGAGGATAGGATAGATTATAGGATAGAGGAAAGGATAGGATTGAGGATGGGATAGGATAGTTGATAGGATAGGATAGAGCATACGAAAGAGGATAGGATAGGGTAGGATGGAGAATAGGATAGGATACATGGTATTATGGGGTAGAGGATAGGAGAGGATAGAGGATAGGATAGGGGATTGGATAGGATAGAGGATAGGATAGAGGATTGGATAGGATAGAGGATAGGATACGATAGAGGATAGGATAGGATAGAGGATAGGATTGGATTGAGGATAGGAGATAATAGAGGATAGGATAGGAGATTGGATACGATAGAGGATAGGATACGATATAGCATACGATAGAGGATAGGATACGATATAGCATACGACAGAGGATAGGATAGGATAGAGGATAGGATAGGATAGAGTATAGGATAGGATAGAGGATAGGATAGGATAGAGGATAGGATAGAGGATAGGATAGGAGATTGGATACGATAGAGGATAGGATACGATATAGCATACGATAGAGGATAGGATACGATATAGCATACGATAGAGGATAGGATAGGATAGAGGATAGGATAGGATAGAGGATAGGATAGGGGGTTGGATAGGATAGAGGATAGGATATGATAGAGGATAGGATAGGATTGAGGATAGGATAGGATAGTTGATAGGATAGGATAGAGGGTAGGATAGAGGATTGGATAGGATAGAGGATTGGATATGGTAGAGGATAGGATAAGATAGAGGATAGGATAGGATAGAGGATAGGATTGGATTGAGGATAGGATAGGATAGAGAATAGAATAGGATAGAGGATAAGATAGGATAGAGGATAGGATAGGATAGAGGATAGGATAGGATAGAGAATAAGATAGGATACATGGTATAATAGGGTAGAGGATCGGATAGGATAGAGGATTGGATAGGGGATTGGATAGGGTACAGCATATGATAGGATAGAGGATAGGATAGGATAGAGGATAGGATAGGATAGAGGATAGGATAGGATAGAGGATAGGATAGGATAGAGGATAGGATAGGATAGAGGATAGGATAGGATAGAGGATAGGATAGGATAGAGGATAGGATAGGATAGAGGATAGGATAGGATAGAGGATAGGATAGGATAGAGGATAGGATAGGATAGAGGATAGGATAGGATTGAGGATAGGATAGGATTGAGGATAGGATAGAGGATTGGATGGGATAGAAGATAGGATACGATAGAGGATAGGACATGATAGAGGATAGGATAGGATATGAGATTGGATAGGAAATGAGATTGGATAGGATAGAGGATAGGATAGGATAGAGGATAGGATAGGATACAGGATAGGATAGGATAGAGGATAGGATAGGATAGAGGATAAGATAGGATAGTGGATAGGATTGGATTGAGGATAGGAGAGGATAGAGGATAGGATAGGAGATTGGATACGATAGAGGATAGGATACGATATAGCATACGATCGAGGATAGGATACGATATAGCATACGATAGAGGATAGGATAGGATAGAGGATAGGATAGGGGGTTGGATAGGATAGAGGATAGGATATGATAGAGGATAGGATAGGATTGAGGATAGGATAGGATAGGATAGAGAATACTATAGAGGATAGGATAGGATAGCATAGGATATAGGGTGGGATATGATAGAGGATAGGATAGGATTGAGGATAGGATAGGATAGTTGATAGGATATGATAGAGCATACGATAGAGGATAGGATAGGATAGGATGGAGGATAGGATACATGGTATTATGGGGTAGAGGATAATATAGGATAGAGGATAGGATAGGGGATTGGATAGGATAGAGAATAGAATAGGATAGAGGATAGGATAGCATAGAGGATAGTATAGGATAGAGGATAGGATAGGATTGAGGATACGATAGAGGATTAGGATATGATAGAGGATAGGATAATATATGAGATTGGATAGGATAGAGGATAGGATAGGATAGAGGATAGGATAGGATAGAGGATAGGATAGGATAGAGGATAGGATTGGATTGAGGATAGGATAGGATAGAGGATAGTATAGGATAGAGGATCGGATAGGATAGAGGATAGGATAGGATAGAGGATAGGATAAGTAAGAGGATAGGATAGGATAGATTATAGGATAGAGGAAAGGATAGGATTGAGGATGGGATAGGGTAGAGGATAGGATAGAATAGAGTATAGGATAGGATAGAGGATAGGACAGGATAGAGGATAGCATAAGTAAGAGGATAGGATAGGATAGATTATAGGATAGAGGAAAGGATAGGATTGAGGATGGGATAGGATAGAGGATAGGATAGAATAGAGTATAGGATAGGATAGAGGATAGGACAGGATAGAGGAGAGGATAGGATAGAGGATAGGATAGAGGATTGGATAGGATAGAGGACAGGATAGGATAGAGGATAGGATAGAGGATTGGATAGGATAGAGGATAGGATTCGATAGAGGATAGGATAGGATAGAGGATAGGATTGGATAGAGGATAGGATAGGATAGCGGATAGGATAGGATAGAGGATAGGATAGAGGATAGGATAGGATAGAGGATAGGATAGAGGATTGGATAGGGTAGAGGATAGGATAAGATAA
This sequence comes from Halictus rubicundus, assembly GCF_050948215.1. NCBI lineage: Eukaryota > Metazoa > Arthropoda > Insecta > Hymenoptera > Halictidae > Halictus > Halictus rubicundus. Next base: position 355,548 of record NW_027488703.1, read on the forward strand.
AGGATAGGATAGGATAGAGTATAGGATCGGATTGAGGAAAGGATAGGAATGAGGATGGGATAGGATAGAGGATAGGATAGAATAGAGTATAGGATAGGATAGAGGATAGGATAGGATAGAGGATAGGATAGGATAGAGGATAGGATTGGATTGAGGATAGGATAGGATAGAGGATAGTATAGGATAGAGGATCGGATAGGATAGAGGATAGGATAGGATAGAGGATTGGATAGGATAGAGGATAGGATAGGATAGAGGATAGGATAGGATAGAGGATAGGATAGAGGATAGGATACGATAAGATGATAGGATAGGATAGAGGACAAGATAGGATAGAGGATAGGATAGGATAGAGGATAGGATAGGATAGAGGATAGGATAGGATAGAGGAGAGGATAGGATAGAGGATAGGATAGGATTGAGGATAGGATAGGATTGCGGATAGGATAGGATAGAGGAAAGGACAGGATAGAGGATACTATAGGATAGATTATAGGATAGGGTTGAGGATAGGATACGATAAGAGGATAGGATAGGATAGAGGATAGGATACGATAGAGGATAGGATAGGATAGAGGACAAGATAGGATAGAGGATAGGATAGGATAGAGGATAGGATAGGATAGAGGATAGGATAGGATAGAGGAGAGGATAGGATAGAGGATAGGATAGGATTGAGGATAGGATAGGATTGCGGATAGGATAGGATTGCGGATAGGATACGATAGAGGAAAGGATAGGATAGAGGATACTATAGGATAGATGATAGAATAGGATAGAGGATACGATAGGATTGAGGATAGGATAGGATAGAGGAAAGGATAGGATAGAGGATACTATAGGATAGATTATAGGATAGGGTTGAGGATAGGATAGGATTGAGGATAGGATAGGATTGAGGATAGGATAGGATTGAGGATAGGATTGGATAGAGGATAGGATAGGGGATTGGATTGGATAGAGGATAGGATAGGATAGAGGATAGGATAGGATAGAGTATAGGATTGGATTGAGGATAGGAAAGGATAGAGGATAGAATAGGATAGAGGATAGGGTAACATAGTGGATAGAATAGGATAGAGGATAGGATAGGATAGAGGATAGGATAGGATAGAGGATAGGATAGGATTGAGGATAGGATAGGAATGAAGATAGGATAGGATTGAGGATAGGATTGGGTAGAGGATAGGATAGGGGATTGGATTGGATAGAGGATAGGATAGGATAGAGGATAGGATAGGATAGAGTATAGGATTGGATTGAGGATAGGATAGAGGATTGGATAGGATAGAGGATAGGACAGGAATGAGGATAGGATAGGATTGGGGATAGGATTGGATAGAGGATAGAATAGGATAGTGGATAGGATACGATAGAAGATTCGATATTGTAGACGAAAGGATAGGATAGAGAATAGGATAGGATAGAGGATAGGATAGAGGATAGGATACGATAAGATGATAGGATAGGATAGAGTACAAGATAGGATAGAGGATAGGATAGGATAGAGGATAGGATAGGATAGAGGATAGGATAGGATAGAGGAGAGGATAGGATAGAGGATAGGATAGGATTGAGGATAGGATAGGATTGCGGATAGGATAGGATAGAGGAAAGGACAGAATAGAGGATACTATAGGATAGATTATAGGATAGGGTTGAGGATAGGATACGATAAGAGGATAGGATAGGATAGAGGATAGGATACGATAGAGGATAGGATAGGATAGAGGACAAGATAGGATAGAGGATAGGATAGGATAGAGGATAGGATAGGATAGAGGATAGGATAGGATACAGGAGAGGATAGGATAGAGGATAGGATAGGATTGAGGATAGGATAGGATTGCGGATAGGATAGGATAGAGGAAAGGATAGGATAGAGGATACTATAGGATAGATTATAGGATAGGGTTGAGGATAGGATACGAATGAGGATAGTATAGGATTGAGGATAGGATTGGATAGAGGATAGGATAAGATAGAGGATAGGATAGGATTGAGGATACTATAGGATAGATTCTAGGATAGGATTGAGGATAGGATAGGAATGAAGATAGGATTTGATAGAGGATAGGATAGGATAGAGGATAAGATAGGATAGAGGATAGGATACGATAGAGGATAGGATACGATATAGCATACGATAGAGGATAGGATACGATATAGCATACGATAGAGGATAGGATAGGATAGAGGATAGGATAGGGGGTTGGATAGGATAGAGGATAGGATATGATACAGGATAGGATGGGATTGAGGATAGGATAGGATAGGATAGAGAATACTATAGAGGATAGGATAGGATAGGATAGGATATAGGGTGGGATATGATAGAGGATAGGATAGGATTGAGGCTAGGATAGGATAGTTGATAGGATATGATAGAGCATACGATAGAGGATAGGATAGGATAGGATGGAGGATAGGATACATGGTACTATGGGGTAGAGGATAATATAGGATAGAGGATAGGATAGGGGATTGGATAGGATAGAGAATAGAATAGGATAGAGGATAGGATAGCATAGAGGATAGGATAGGATAGAGGATAGGATTGGATAGAGGATAGGATAGGATAGCGGATAGGATAGGATAGAGACAGGATAGGATAGAGGATAGGATATGATAGAGGATAGGATTGGATAGAGGATAGGATAGGATAGCGGATAGGATAGGATAGAGGACAGGATAGGATAGAGGATAGGATAGGATAGAGGATAGGATAGAGGATTGGATAGGGTAGAGGATAGGCTAAGATAAAGGATAGGATAGGATAGAGGATAGGATCGGATTGAGGATAGGATAGGATAGAGGATAGAATAGGATAGAGGATTGGATAGGATAGAGGATAGAATACGATAGAGGATAGGGTAGGATAGAGGATAGGATTGGATTGAGTATAGGAGAGGATAGAGGATTGGATAGGATAGAGAATACTACAGAGGATGGGATAGGATAGGATAGAGGATAGGATAAGTAAGAGGATAGGATAGATTATAGGATAGAGGAAAGGATAGGATTGAGGATGGGATAGGATAGTTGATAGGATAGGATAGAGCATACGAAAGAGGATAGGATAGGGTAGGATGGAGAATAGGATAGGATACATGGTATTATGGGGTAGAGGATAGGAGAGGATAGAGGATAGGATAGGGGATTGGATAGGATAGAGGATAGGATAGAGGATTGGATAGGATAGAGGATAGGATACGATAGAGGATAGGATAGGATAGAGGATAGGATTGGATTGAGGATAGGAGAGGATAGAGGATAGGATAGGAGATTGGATACGATAGAGGATAGGATACGATATAGCATACGATAGAGGATAGGATACGATATAGCATACGACAGAGGATAGGATAGGATAGAGGATAGGATAGGATAGAGTATAGGATAGGATAGAGGATAGGATAGGATAGAGGATAGGATAGAGGATAGGATGGAGGATTGGATAGGATAGAGGATAGGATACGATAGAGGATAGGATAGGATAGAGGATAGGATTTGATTGAGGATAGGAGAGGATAGAGGATAGGATAGGAGATTGGATACGATAGAGGATAGGATACGATATAGCATACGATAGAGGATAGGATACGATATAGCATACGATAGAGGATAGGATAGGATAGAGGATAGGATAGGATAGAGGATAGGATAGGGGGTTGGATAGGATAGAGGATAGGATATGATAGAGGATAGGATAGGATTGAGGATAGGATAGGATAGTTGATAGGATAGGATAGAGGGTAGGATAGAGGATTGGATAGGATAGAGGATTGGATATGGTAGAGGATAGGATAAGATAGAGGATAGGATAGGATAGAGGATAGGATTGGATTGAGGATAGGATAGGATAGAGAATAGAATAGGATAGAGGATAAGATAGGATAGAGGATAGGATAGGATAGAGGATAGGATAGGATAGAGAATAAGATAGGATACATGGTATAATAGGGTAGAGGATCGGATAGGATAGAGGATTGGATAGGGGATTGGATAGGGTACAGCATATGATAGGATAGAGGATAGGATAGGATAGAGGATAGGATAGGATAGAGGATAGGATAGGATAGAGGATAGGATAGGATAGAGGATAGGATAGGATAGAGGATAGGATAGGATAGAGGATAGGATAGGATAGAGGATAGGATAGGATAGAGGATAGGATAGGATAGAGGATAGGATAGGATAGAGGATAGGATAGGATAGAGGATAGGATAGGATAGAGGATAGGATAGGATAGAGGATAGGATAGGATTGAGGATAGGATAGGATTGAGGATAGGATAGAGGATTGGATGGGATAGAAGATAGGATACGATAGAGGATAGGACATGATAGAGGATAGGATAGGATATGAGATTGGATAGGAAATGAGATTGGATAGGATAGAGGATAGGATAGGATAGAGGATAGGATAGGATACAGGATAGGATAGGATAGAGGATAGGATAGGATAGAGGATAAGATAGGATAGTGGATAGGATTGGATTGAGGATAGGAGAGGATAGAGGATAGGATAGGAGATTGGATACGATAGAGGATAGGATACGATATAGCATACGATCGAGGATAGGATACGATATAGCATACGATAGAGGATAGGATAGGATAGAGGATAGGATAGGGGGTTGGATAGGATAGAGGATAGGATATGATAGAGGATAGGATAGGATTGAGGATAGGATAGGATAGGATAGAGAATACTATAGAGGATAGGATAGGATAGCATAGGATATAGGGTGGGATATGATAGAGGATAGGATAGGATTGAGGATAGGATAGGATAGTTGATAGGATATGATAGAGCATACGATAGAGGATAGGATAGGATAGGATGGAGGATAGGATACATGGTATTATGGGGTAGAGGATAATATAGGATAGAGGATAGGATAGGGGATTGGATAGGATAGAGAATAGAATAGGATAGAGGATAGGATAGCATAGAGGATAGTATAGGATAGAGGATAGGATAGGATTGAGGATACGATAGAGGATTAGGATATGATAGAGGATAGGATAATATATGAGATTGGATAGGATAGAGGATAGGATAGGATAGAGGATAGGATAGGATAGAGGATAGGATTGGATTGAGGATAGGATAGGATAGAGGATAGTATAGGATAGAGGATCGGATAGGATAGAGGATAGGATAGGATAGAGGATAGGATAAGTAAGAGGATAGGATAGGATAGATTATAGGATAGAGGAAAGGATAGGATTGAGGATGGGATAGGATAGAGGATAGGATAGAATAGAGTATTGGATAGGATAGAGGATAGGACAGGATAGAGGATAGCATAAGTAAGAGGATAGGATAGGATAGATTATAGGATAGAGGAAAGGATAGGATTGAGGATGGGATAGGATAGAGGATAGGATAGAATAGAGTATAGGATAGGATAGAGGATAGGACAGGATAGAGGAGAGGATAGGATAGAGGATAGGATAGAGGATTGGATAGGATAGAGGACAGGATAGGATAGAGGATAGGATAGAGGATTGGATAGGATAGAGGATAGGATTCGATAGAGGATAGGATAGGATAGAGGATAGGATTGGATAGAGGATAGGATAGGATAGCGGATAGGATAGGATAGAGGATAGGATAGAGGATAGGATAGGATAGAGGATAGGATAGAGGATTGGATAGGGTAGAGGATAGGATAAGATAAAGGATAGGATAGGATAGAGTATAGGATCGGATTGAGGAAAGGATAGGAATGAGGATGGGATAGGATAGAGGATAGGATAGAATAGAGTATAGGATAGGATAGAGGATAGGATAGGATAGAGGATAGGATAGGATAGAGGATAGGATTGGATTGAGGATAGGATAGGATAGAGGATAGTATAGGATAGAGGATCGGATAGGATAGAGGATAGGATAGGATAGAGGATTGGATAGGATAGAGGATAGGATAGGATAGAGGATAGGATAGGATAGAGGATAGGATAGAGGATAGGATACGATAAGATGATAGGATAGGATAGAGGACAAGATAGGATAGAGGATAGGATAGGATAGAGGATAGGATAGGATAGAGGATAGGATAGGATAGAGGAGAGGATAGGATAGAGGATAGGATAGGATTGAGGATAGGATAGGATTGCGGATAGGATAGGATAGAGGAAAGGACAGGATAGAGGATACTATAGGATAGATTATAGGATAGGGTTGAGGATAGGATACGATAAGAGGATAGGATAGGATAGAGGATAGGATACGATAGAGGATAGGATAGGATAGAGGACAAGATAGGATAGAGGATAGGATAGGATAGAGGCTAGGATAGGATAGAGGATAGGATAGGATAGAGGATAGGATATGATAGAGGATAGGATGGGATTGAGGATAGGATAGGATAGGATAGAGAATACTATAGAGGATAGGATAGGATAGGATAGGATATAGGGTGGGATATGATAGAGGATAGGATAGGATTGAGGCTAGGATAGGATAGTTGATAGGATATGATAGAGCATACGATAGAGGATAGGATAGGATAGGATGGAGGATAGGATACATGGTACTATGGGGTAGAGGATAATATAGGATAGAGGATAGGATAGGGGATTGGATAGGATAGAGAATAGAATAGGATAGAGGATAGGATAGCATAGAGGATAGGATAGGATAGAGGATAGGATTGGATAGAGGATAGGATAGGATAGCGGATAGGATAGGATAGAGACAGGATAGGATAGAGGATAGGATATGATAGAGGATAGGATTGGATAGAGGATAGGATAGGATAGCGGATAGGATAGGATAGAGGACAGGATAGGATAGAGGATAGGATAGGATAGAGGATAGGATAGAGGATTGGATAGGGTAGAGGATAGGCTAAGATAAAGGATAGGATAGGATAGAGGATAGGATCGGATTGAGGATAGGATAGGATAGAGGATAGAATAGGATAGAGGATTGGATAGGATAGAGGATAGAATACGATAGAGGATAGGGTAGGATAGAGGATAGGATTGGATTGAGTATAGGAGAGGATAGAGGATTGGATAGGATAGAGAATACTACAGAGGATGGGATAGGATAGGATAGAGGATAGGATAAGTAAGAGGATAGGATAGATTATAGGATAGAGGAAAGGATAGGATTGAGGATGGGATAGGATAGTTGATAGGATAGGATAGAGCATACGAAAGAGGATAGGATAGGGTAGGATGGAGAATAGGATAGGATACATGGTATTATGGGGTAGAGGATAGGAGAGGATAGAGGATAGGATAGGGGATTGGATAGGATAGAGGATAGGATAGAGGATTGGATAGGATAGAGGATAGGATACGATAGAGGATAGGATAGGATAGAGGATAGGATTGGATTGAGGATAGGAGAGGATAGAGGATAGGATAGGAGATTGGATACGATAGAGGATAGGATACGATATAGCATACGATAGAGGATAGGATACGATATAGCATACGACAGAGGATAGGATAGGATAGAGGATAGGATAGGATAGAGTATAGGATAGGATAGAGGATAGGATAGGATAGAGGATAGGATAGAGGATAGGATGGAGGATTGGATAGGATAGAGGATAGGATACGATAGAGGATAGGATAGGATAGAGGATAGGATTTGATTGAGGATAGGAGAGGATAGAGGATAGGATAGGAGATTGGATACGATAGAGGATAGGATACGATATAGCATACGATAGAGGATAGGATACGATATAGCATACGATAGAGGATAGGATAGGATAGAGGATAGGATAGGATAGAGGATAGGATAGGGGGTTGGATAGGATAGAGGATAGGATATGATAGAGGATAGGATAGGATTGAGGATAGGATAGGATAGTTGATAGGATAGGATAGAGGGTAGGATAGAGGATTGGATAGGATAGAGGATTGGATATGGTAGAGGATAGGATAAGATAGAGGATAGGATAGGATAGAGGATAGGATTGGATTGAGGATAGGATAGGATAGAGAATAGAATAGGATAGAGGATAAGATAGGATAGAGGATAGGATAGGATAGAGGATAGGATAGGATAGAGAATAAGATAGGATACATGGTATAATAGGGTAGAGGATCGGATAGGATAGAGGATTGGATAGGGGATTGGATAGGGTACAGCATATGATAGGATAGAGGATAGGATAGGATAGAGGATAGGATAGGATAGAGGATAGGATAGGATAGAGGATAGGATAGGATAGAGGATAGGATAGGATAGAGGATAGGATAGGATAGAGGATAGGATAGGATAGAGGATAGGATAGGATAGAGGATAGGATAGGATAGAGGATAGGATAGGATAGAGGATAGGATAGGATAGAGGATAGGATAGGATAGAGGATAGGATAGGATAGAGGATAGGATAGGATTGAGGATAGGATAGGATTGAGGATAGGATAGAGGATTGGATGGGATAGAAGATAGGATACGATAGAGGATAGGACATGATAGAGGATAGGATAGGATATGAGATTGGATAGGAAATGAGATTGGATAGGATAGAGGATAGGATAGGATAGAGGATAGGATAGGATACAGGATAGGATAGGATAGAGGATAGGATAGGATAGAGGATAAGATAGGATAGTGGATAGGATTGGATTGAGGATAGGAGAGGATAGAGGATAGGATAGGAGATTGGATACGATAGAGGATAGGATACGATATAGCATACGATCGAGGATAGGATACGATATAGCATACGATAGAGGATAGGATAGGATAGAGGATAGGATAGGGGGTTGGATAGGATAGAGGATAGGATATGATAGAGGATAGGATAGGATTGAGGATAGGATAGGATAGGATAGAGAATACTATAGAGGATAGGATAGGATAGCATAGGATATAGGGTGGGATATGATAGAGGATAGGATAGGATTGAGGATAGGATAGGATAGTTGATAGGATATGATAGAGCATACGATAGAGGATAGGATAGGATAGGATGGAGGATAGGATACATGGTATTATGGGGTAGAGGATAATATAGGATAGAGGATAGGATAGGGGATTGGATAGGATAGAGAATAGAATAGGATAGAGGATAGGATAGCATAGAGGATAGTATAGGATAGAGGATAGGATAGGATTGAGGATACGATAGAGGATTAGGATATGATAGAGGATAGGATAATATATGAGATTGGATAGGATAGAGGATAGGATAGGATAGAGGATAGGATAGGATAGAGGATAGGATAGGATAGAGGATAGGATTGGATTGAGGATAGGATAGAGGATAGTATAGGATAGAGGATCGGATAGGATAGAGGATAGGATAGGATAGAGGATAGGATAAGTAAGAGGATAGGATAGGATAGATTATAGGATAGAGGAAAGGATAGGATTGAGGATGGGATAGGATAGAGGATAGGATAGAATAGAGTATTGGATAGGATAGAGGATAGGACAGGATAGAGGATAGCATAAGTAAGAGGATAGGATAGGATAGATTATAGGATAGAGGAAAGGATAGGATTGAGGATGGGATAGGATAGAGGATAGGATAGAATAGAGTATAGGATAGGATAGAGGATAGGACAGGATAGAGGAGAGGATAGGATAGAGGATAGGATAGAGGATTGGATAGGATAGAGGACAGGATAGGATAGAGGATAGGATAGAGGATTGGATAGGATAGAGGATAGGATTCGATAGAGGATAGGATAGGATAGAGGATAGGATTGGATAGAGGATAGGATAGGATAGCGGATAGGATAGGATAGAGGATAGGATAGAGGATAGGATAGGATAGAGGATAGGATAGAGGATTGGATAGGGTAGAGGATAGGATAAGATAAAGGATAGGATAGGATAGAGTATAGGATCGGATTGAGGAAAGGATAGGAATGAGGATGGGATAGGATAGAGGATAGGATAGAATAGAGTATAGGATAGGATAGAGGATAGGATAGGATAGAGGATAGGATAGGATAGAGGATAGGATTGGATTGAGGATAGGATAGGATAGAGGATAGTATAGGATAGAGGATCGGATAGGATAGAGGATAGGATAGGATAGAGGATTGGATAGGATAGAGGATAGGATAGGATAGAGGATAGGATAGGATAGAGGATAGGATAGAGGATAGGATACGATAAGATGATAGGATAGGATAGAGGACAAGATAGGATAGAGGATAGGATAGGATAGAGGATAGGATAGGATAGAGGATAGGATAGGATAGAGGAGAGGATAGGATAGAGGATAGGATAGGATTGAGGATAGGATAGGATTGCGGATAGGATAGGATAGAGGAAAGGACAGGATAGAGGATACTATAGGATAGATTATAGGATAGGGTTGAGGATAGGATACGATAAGAGGATAGGATAGGATAGAGGATAGGATACGATAGAGGATAGGATAGGATAGAGGACAAGATAGGATAGAGGATAGGATAGGATAGAGGATAGGATAGGATAGAGGATAGGATAGGATAGAGGAGAGGATAGGATAGAGGATAGGATAGGATTGAGGATAGGATAGGATTGCGGATAGGATAGGATTGCGGATAGGATACGATAGAGGAAAGGATAGGATAGAGGATACTATAGGATAGATGATAGAATAGGATAGAGGATACGATAGGATTGAGGATAGGATAGGATAGAGGAAAGGATAGGATAGAGGATACTATAGGATAGATTATAGGATAGGGTTGAGGATAGGATAGGATTGAGGATAGGATAGGATTGAGGATAGGATAGGATTGAGGATAAGATTGGATAGAGGATAGGATAGGGGATTGGATTGGATAGAGGATAGGATAGGATAGAGGATAGGATAGGATAGAGTATAGGATTGGATTGAGGATAGGAAAGGATAGAGGATAGAATAGGATAGAGGATAGGGTAACATAGTGGATAGAATAGTATAGAGGATAGGATAGGATAGAGGATAGGATAGGATAGAGGATAGGATAGGATTGAGGATAGGATAGGAATGAAGATAGGATAGGATTGAGGATAGGATTGGGTAGAGGATAGGATAGGGGATTGGATTGGATAGAGGATAGGATAGGATAGAGGATAGGATAGGATAGAGTATAGGATTGGATTGAGGATAGGATAGAGGATTGGATAGGATAGAGGATAGGACAGGAATGAGGATAGGATAGGATTGGGGATAGGATTGGATAGAGGATAGAATAGGATAGTGGATAGGATACGATAGAAGATTCGATATTGTAGACGAAAGGATAGGATAGAGAATAGGATAGGATAGAGGATAGGATAGAGGATAGGATACGATAAGATGATAGGATAGGATAGAGTACAAGATAGGATAGAGGATAGGATAGGATAGAGGATAGGATAGGATAGAGGATAGGATAGGATAGAGGAGAGGATAGGATAGAGGATAGGATAGGATTGAGGATAGGATAGGATTGCGGATAGGATAGGATAGAGGAAAGGACAGAATAGAGGATACTATAGGATAGATTATAGGATAGGGTTGAGGATAGGATACGATAAGAGGATAGGATAGGATAGAGGATAGGATACGATAGAGGATAGGATAGGATAGAGGACAAGATAGGATAGAGGATAGGATAGGATAGAGGATAGGATAGGATAGAGGATAGGATAGGATACAGGAGAGGATAGGATAGAGGATAGGATAGGATTGAGGATAGGATAGGATTGCGGATAGGATAGGATAGAGGAAAGGATAGGATAGAGGATACTATAGGATAGATTATAGGATAGGGTTGAGGATAGGATACGAATGAGGATAGTATAGGATTGAGGATAGGATTGGATAGAGGATAGGATAAGATAGAGGATAGGATAGGATTGAGGATACTATAGGATAGATTCTAGGATAGGATTGAGGATAGGATAGGAATGAAGATAGGATTTGATAGAGGATAGGATAGGATAGAGGATAAGATAGGATAGAGGATAGGATACGATAGAGGATAGGATACGATATAGCATACGATAGAGGATAGGATACGATATAGCATACGATAGAGGATAGGATAGGATAGAGGATAGGATAGGGGGTTGGATAGGATAGAGGATAGGATATGATAGAGGATAGGATGGGATTGAGGATAGGATAGGATAGGATAGAGAATACTATAGAGGATAGGATAGGATAGGATAGGATATAGGGTGGGATATGATAGAGGATAGGATAGGATTGAGGCTAGGATAGGATAGTTGATAGGATATGATAGAGCATACGATAGAGGATAGGATAGGATAGGATGGAGGATAGGATACATGGTACTATGGGGTAGAGGATAATATAGGATAGAGGATAGGATAGGGGATTGGATAGGATAGAGAATAGAATAGGATAGAGGATAGGATAGCATAGAGGATAGGATAGGATAGAGGATAGGATTGGATAGAGGATAGGATAGGATAGCGGATAGGATAGGATAGAGACAGGATAGGATAGAGGATAGGATATGATAGAGGATAGGATTGGATAGAGGATAGGATAGGATAGCGGATAGGATAGGATAGAGGACAGGATAGGATAGAGGATAGGATAGGATAGAGGATAGGATAGAGGATTGGATAGGGTAGAGGATAGGCTAAGATAAAGGATAGGATAGGATAGAGGATAGGATCGGATTGAGGATAGGATAGGATAGAGGATAGAATAGGATAGAGGATTGGATAGGATAGAGGATAGAATACGATAGAGGATAGGGTAGGATAAGGATAGGATTGGATTGAGTATAGGAGAGGATAGAGGATTGGATAGGATAGAGAATACTACAGAGGATGGGATAGGATAGGATAGAGGATAGGATAAGTAAGAGGATAGGATAGATTATAGGATAGAGGAAAGGATAGGATTGAGGATGGGATAGGATAGTTGATAGGATAGGATAGAGCATACGAAAGAGGATAGGATAGGGTAGGATGGAGAATAGGATAGGATACATGGTATTATGGGGTAGAGGATAGGAGAGGATAGAGGATAGGATAGGGGATTGGATAGGATAGAGGATAGGATAGAGGATTGGATAGGATAGAGGATAGGATACGATAGAGGATAGGATAGGATAGAGGATAGGATTGGATTGAGGATAGGAGAGGATAGAGGATAGGATAGGAGATTGGATACGATAGAGGATAGGATACGATATAGCATACGATAGAGGATAGGATACGATATAGCATACGACAGAGGATAGGATAGGATAGAGGATAGGATAGGATAGAGTATAGGATAGGATAGAGGATAGGATAGGATAGAGGATAGGATAGAGGATAGGATGGAGGATTGGATAGGATAGAGGATAGGATACGATAGAGGATAGGATAGGATAGAGGATAGGATTTGATTGAGGATAGGAGAGGATAGAGGATAGGATAGGAGATTGGATACGATAGAGGATAGGATACGATATAGCATACGATAGAGGATAGGATACGATATAGCATACGATAGAGGATAGGATAGGATAGAGGATAGGATAGGATAGAGGATAGGATAGGGGGTTGGATAGGATAGAGGATAGGATATGATAGAGGATAGGATAGGATTGAGGATAGGATAGGATAGTTGATAGGATAGGATAGAGGGTAGGATAGAGGATTGGATAGGATAGAGGATTGGATATGGTAGAGGATAGGATAAGATAGAGGATAGGATAGGATAGAGGATAGGATTGGATTGAGGATAGGATAGGATAGAGAATAGAATAGGATAGAGGATAAGATAGGATAGAGGATAGGATAGGATAGAGGATAGGATAGGATAGAGAATAAGATAGGATACATGGTATAATAGGGTAGAGGATCGGATAGGATAGAGGATTGGATAGGGGATTGGATAGGGTACAGCATATGATAGGATAGAGGATAGGATAGGATAGAGGATAGGATAGGATAGAGGATAGGATAGGATAGAGGATAGGATAGGATAGAGGATAGGATAGGATAGAGGATAGGATAGGATAGAGGATAGGATAGGATAGAGGATAGGATAGGATAGAGGATAGGATAGGATAGAGGATAGGATAGGATAGAGGATAGGATAGGATAGAGGATAGGATAGGATAGAGGATAGGATAGGATAGAGGATAGGATAGGATTGAGGATAGGATAGGATTGAGGATAGGATAGAGGATTGGATGGGATAGAAGATAGGATACGATAGAGGATAGGACATGATAGAGGATAGGATAGGATATGAGATTGGATAGGAAATGAGATTGGATAGGATAGAGGATAGGATAGGATAGAGGATAGGATAGGATACAGGATAGGATAGGATAGAGGATAGGATAGGATAGAGGATAAGATAGGATAGTGGATAGGATTGGATTGAGGATAGGAGAGGATAGAGGATAGGATAGGAGATTGGATACGATAGAGGATAGGATACGATATAGCATACGATCGAGGATAGGATACGATATAGCATACGATAGAGGATAGGATAGGATAGAGGATAGGATAGGGGGTTGGATAGGATAGAGGATAGGATATGATAGAGGATAGGATAGGATTGAGGATAGGATAGGATAGGATAGAGAATACTATAGAGGATAGGATAGGATAGCATAGGATATAGGGTGGGATATGATAGAGGATAGGATAGGATTGAGGATAGGATAGGATAGTTGATAGGATATGATAGAGCATACGATAGAGGATAGGATAGGATAGGATGGAGGATAGGATACATGGTATTATGGGGTAGAGGATAATATAGGATAGAGGATAGGATAGGGGATTGGATAGGATAGAGAATAGAATAGGATAGAGGATAGGATAGCATAGAGGATAGTATAGGATAGAGGATAGGATAGGATTGAGGATACGATAGAGGATTAGGATATGATAGAGGATAGGATAATATATGAGATTGGATAGGATAGAGGATAGGATAGGATAGAGGATAGGATAGGATAGAGGATAGGATAGGATAGAGGATAGGATTGGATTGAGGATAGGATAGGATAGAGGATAGTATAGGATAGAGGATCGGATAGGATAGAGGATAGGATAGGATAGAGGATAGGATAAGTAAGAGGATAGGATAGGATAGATTATAGGATAGAGGAAAGGATAGGATTGAGGATGGGATAGGATAGTTGATAGGATAGGATAGAGCATACGAAAGAGGATAGGATAGGGTAGGATGGAGAATAGGATAGGATACATGGTATTATGGGGTAGAGGATAGGAGAGGATAGAGGATAGGATAGGGGATTGGATAGGATAGAGGATAGGATAGAGGATTGGATAGGATAGAGGATAGGATACGATAGAGGATAGGATAGGATAGAGGATAGGATTGGATTGAGGATAGGAGAGGATAGAGGATAGGATAGGAGATTGGATACGATAGAGGATAGGATACGATATAGCATACGATAGAGGATAGGATACGATATAGCATACGACAGAGGATAGGATAGGATAGAGGATAGGATAGGATAGAGTATAGGATAGGATAGAGGATAGGATAGGATAGAGGATAGGATAGAGGATAGGATGGAGGATTGGATAGGATAGAGGATAGGATACGATAGAGGATAGGATAGGATAGAGGATAGGATTTGATTGAGGATAGGAGAGGATAGAGGATAGGATAGGAGATTGGATACGATAGAGGATAGGATACGATATAGCATACGATAGAGGATAGGATACGATATAGCATACGATAGAGGATAGGATAGGATAGAGGATAGGATAGGATAGAGGATAGGATAGGGGGTTGGATAGGATAGAGGATAGGATATGATAGAGGATAGGATAGGATTGAGGATAGGATAGGATAGTTGATAGGATAGGATAGAGGGTAGGATAGAGGATTGGATAGGATAGAGGATTGGATATGGTAGAGGATAGGATAAGATAGAGGATAGGATAGGATAGAGGATAGGATTGGATTGAGGATAGGATAGGATAGAGAATAGAATAGGATAGAGGATAAGATAGGATAGAGGATAGGATAGGATAGAGGATAGGATAGGATAGAGAATAAGATAGGATACATGGTATAATAGGGTAGAGGATCGGATAGGATAGAGGATTGGATAGGGGATTGGATAGGGTACAGCATATGATAGGATAGAGGATAGGATAGGATAGAGGATAGGATAGGATAGAGGATAGGATAGGATAGAGGATAGGATAGGATAGAGGATAGGATAGGATAGAGGATAGGATAGGATAGAGGATAGGATAGGATAGAGGATAGGATAGGATAGAGGATAGGATAGGATAGAGGATAGGATAGGATAGAGGATAGGATAGGATAGAGGATAGGATAGGATTGAGGATAGGATAGGATTGAGGATAGGATAGAGGATTGGATGGGATAGAAGATAGGATACGATAGAGGATAGGACATGATAGAGGATAGGATAGGATATGAGATTGGATAGGAAATGAGATTGGATAGGATAGAGGATAGGATAGGATAGAGGATAGGATAGGATACAGGATAGGATAGGATAGAGGATAGGATAGGATAGAGGATAAGATAGGATAGTGGATAGGATTGGATTGAGGATAGGAGAGGATAGAGGATAGGATAGGAGATTGGATACGATAGAGGATAGGATACGATATAGCATACGATCGAGGATAGGATACGATATAGCATACGATAGAGGATAGGATAGGATAGAGGATAGGATAGGGGGTTGGATAGGATAGAGGATAGGATATGATAGAGGATAGGATAGGATTGAGGATAGGATAGGATAGGATAGAGAATACTATAGAGGATAGGATAGGATAGCATAGGATATAGGGTGGGATATGATAGAGGATAGGATAGGATTGAGGATAGGATAGGATAGTTGATAGGATATGATAGAGCATACGATAGAGGATAGGATAGGATAGGATGGAGGATAGGATACATGGTATTATGGGGTAGAGGATAATATAGGATAGAGGATAGGATAGGGGATTGGATAGGATAGAGAATAGAATAGGATAGAGGATAGGATAGCATAGAGGATAGTATAGGATAGAGGATAGGATAGGATTGAGGATACGATAGAGGATTAGGATATGATAGAGGATAGGATAATATATGAGATTGGATAGGATAGAGGATAGGATAGGATAGAGGATAGGATAGGATAGAGGATAGGATAGGATAGAGGATAGGATTGGATTGAGGATAGGATAGGATAGAGGATAGTATAGGATAGAGGATCGGATAGGATAGAGGATAGGATAGGATAGAGGATAGGATAAGTAAGAGGATAGGATAGGATAGATTATAGGATAGAGGAAAGGATAGGATTGAGGATGGGATAGGATAGAGGATAAGATAGAATAGAGTATAGGATAGGATAGAGGATAGGACAGGATAGAGGAGAGGATAGGATAGAGGATAGGATAGAGGATTGGATAGGATAGAGGACAGGATAGGATAGAGGATAGGATAGAGGATTGGATAGGATAGAGGATAGGATTCGATAGAGGATAGGATAGGATAGAGGATAGGATTGGATAGAGGATAGGATAGGATAGCGGATAGGATAGGATAGAGGATAGGATAGAGGATAGGATAGGATAGAGGATAGGATAGAGGATTGGATAGGGTAGAGGATAGGATAAGATAAAGGATAGGATAGGATAGAGTATAGGATCGGATTGAGGAAAGGATAGGAATGAGGATGGGATAGGATAGAGGATAGGATAGAATAGAGTATAGGATAGGATAGAGGATAGGATAGGATAGAGGATAGGATAGGATAGAGGATAGGATAGGATAGAGGATAGGATTGGATTGAGGATAGGATAGGATAGAGGATAGTATAGGATAGAGGATCGGATAGGATAGAGGATAGGATAGGATAGAGGATTGGATAGGATAGAGGATAGGATAGGATAGAGGATAGGATAGGATAGAGGATAGGATAGAGGATAGGATACGATAAGATGATAGGATAGGATAGAGGACAAGATAGGATAGAGGATAGGATAGGATAGAGGATAGGATAGGATAGAGGATAGGATAGGATAGAGGAGAGGATAGGATAGAGGATAGGATAGGATTGAGGATAGGATAGGATTGCGGATAGGATAGGATAGAGGAAAGGACAGGATAGAGGATACTATAGGATAGATTATAGGATAGGGTTGAGGATAGGATACGATAAGAGGATAGGATAGGATAGAGGATAGGATACGATAGAGGATAGGATAGGATAGAGGACAAGATAGGATAGAGGATAGGATAGGATAGAGGATAGGATAGGATAGAGGATAGGATAGGATAGAGGAGAGGATAGGATAGAGGATAGGATAGGATTGAGGATAGGATAGGATTGCGGATAGGATAGGATTGCGGATAGGATACGATAGAGGAAAGGATAGGATAGAGGATACTATAGGATAGATGATAGAATAGGATAGAGGATACGATAGGATTGAGGATAAGATAGGATAGAGGAAAGGATAGGATAGAGGATACTATAGGATAGATTATAGGATAGGGTTGAGGATAGGATAGGATTGAGGATAGGATAGGATTGAGGATAGGATAGGATTGAGGATAGGATTGGATAGAGGATAGGATAGGGGATTGGATTGGATAGAGGATAGGATAGGATAGAGGATAGGATAGGATAGAGTATAGGATTGGATTGAGGATAGGAAAGGATAGAGGATAGAATAGGATAGAGGATAGGGTAACATAGTGAATAGAATAGGATAGAGGATAGGATAGGATAGAGGATAGGATAGGATAGAGGATAGGATAGGATTGAGGATAGGATAGGAATGAAGATAGGATAGGATTGAGGATAGGATTGGGTAGAGGATAGGATAGGGGATTGGATTGGATAGAGGATAGGATAGGATAGAGGATAGGATAGGATAGAGTATAGGATTGGATTGAGGATAGGATAGAGGATTGGATAGGATAGAGGATAGGACAGGAATGAGGATAGGATAGGATTGGGGATAGGATTGGATAGAGGATAGAATAGGATAGTGGATAGGATACGATAGAAGATTCGATATTGTAGACGAAAGGATAGGATAGAGAATAGGATAGGATAGAGGATAGGATAGAGGATAGGATACGATAAGATGATAGGATAGGATAGAGTACAAGATAGGATAGAGGATAGGATAGGATAGAGGATAGGATAGGATAGAGGATAGGATAGGATAGAGGAGAGGATAGGATAGAGGATAGGATAGGATTGAGGATAGGATAGGATTGCGGATAGGATAGGATAGAGGAAAGGACAGAATAGAGGATACTATAGGATAGATTATAGGATAGGGTTGAGGATAGGATACGATAAGAGGATAGGATAGGATAGAGGATAGGATACGATAGAGGATAGGATAGGATAGAGGACAAGATAGGATAGAGGATAGGATAGGATAGAGGATAGGATAGGATAGAGGATAGGATAGGATAGAGGAGAGGATAGGATAGAGGATAGGATAGGATTGAGGATAGGATAGGATTGCGGATAGGATAGGATAGAGGAAAGGATAGGATAGAGGATACTATAGGATAGATTATAGGATAGGGTTGAGGATAGGATACGAATGAGGATAGTATAGGATTGAGGATAGGATTGGATAGAGGATAGGATAAGATAGAGGATAGGATAGGATTGAGGATACTATAGGATAGATTCTAGGATAGGATTGAGGATAGGATAGGAATGAAGATAGGATTTGATAGAGGATAGGATAGGATAGAGGATAAGATAGGATAGAGGAGAGGATAGGATAGAGGATAGGATAGGATTGCGCATAGGATAGGATAGAGGAAAGGATAGGATAGAGGATACTATAGGATAGATTATAGGATAGGGTTGAGGATAGGATAGGATTGAGGATAGGATAGGATTGAGGATAGGATAGGATTGAGGATAGGATTGGATAGAGGATAGGATAGGGGATTGGATTGGATAGAGGATAGGATAGGATAGAGTATAGGATTGGATTGAGGATAGGAAAGAATAGAGGATAGAATAGGATAGAGGATAGGGTAACATAGTGGATAGAATAGGATAGAGGATAGGATAGGATAGAGGATAGGATAGGATAGAGGATAGGATAGGATTGAGGATAGGATAGGAATGAAGATAGGATAGGATTGAGGATAGGATTGGGTAGAGGATAGGATAGGGGATTGGATTGGATAGAGGATAGGATAGGATAGAGGATAGGATAGGATAGAGTATAGGATTGGATTGAGGATAGGATAGAGGATTGGATAGGATAGAGGATAGGACAGGAATGAGGATAGGATAGGATTGGGGATAGGATTGGATAGAGGATAGAATAGGATAGTGGATAGGATACGATAGAAGATTCGATATTGTAGACGAAAGGATAGGATAGAGAATAGGATAGGATAGAGGATAGGATAGAGGATAGGATAGAGGATAGGATACGATAAGAGGATAGGATAGAGGACAAGATAGGATAGAGGATAGGATAGGATAGAGGATAGGATAGGATAGAGGATAGGATAGGATAGAGGAGAGGATAGGATAGAGGATAGGATAGGAATGAGGATAGGATAGGATTGCGGATAGGATAGGATAGAGGAAAGGACAGGATAGAGGATACTATAGGATAGATTATAGGATAGGGTTGAGGATAGGATACGATAAGAGGATAGGATAGGATAGAGGATAGGATACGATAGAGGATAGGATAGGATAGAGGACAAGATAGGATAGAGGATAGGATAGGATAGAGGATAGGATAGGATAGAGGATAGGATAGGATAGAGGAGAGGATAGGATAGAGGATAGGATAGGATTGAGGATAGGATAGGATTGCGGATAGGATAGGATAGAGGAAAGGATAGGATAGAGGATACTATAGGATAGATTATAGGATAGGGTTGAGGATAGGATACGAATGAGGATAGTATAGGATTGAGGATAGGATTGGATAGAGGATAGGATAAGATAGAGGATAGGATAGGATTGAGGATATTATAGGATAAATTCTAGGATAGGATTGAGGATAGGATAGGAATGAAGATAGGATAGGATTGAGGATAGGATTGGATAGAGGATAGGATAGGGGATTGGATTGGATAGAGGATAGGATAGGATAGAGGATAGGATAGGATAGAGTATAGGATTGGATTGAGGATAGGATAGGATAGAGGATAGAATAGGATAGAGGATAGGATAGCATAGTGGATAGGATAGGATAGAGGATAGGATAGGATTGAGGATAGGATAGAGGATACGATAGGACAGAGCATACGATAGAGGATAGGATAGGATAGTGGATTGGAAAGCATAGAGGATAGGATAGGATTGAGGATAGGATAGGATAGAGGATAGGATAGGATAGAGTATAGGATAGGATAGAGGATAGGATAGGATTGAAGATAGGATAGCATAGAGGATAGAATAGGATTGAGGATAGGATAGGATAGAGGATAGGATAGGATAGAGGATAGGATTGAGGATTGGATAGGATAGAGGATTGGATAGGATAGAGGATAGGATAGGATTGAGGATAGGATAGGATAGAGGATAGGATAGGATAGAGGATAGGATAGGATTGAAGATAGGATAGCATAGAGGATAGAATAGGATTGAGGATAGGATAGGATAGAGGATAGGATAGGATAGAGGAGAGGATAGGATAGAGGATAGGATAGGATTGAGGATAGGATAGGATTGCGGATAGGATAGGATAAGGGAAAGGATAGGATAGAGGATACTATAGGATAGATTATAGGATAGGGTTGAGGATAGGATACGAATGAGGATAGTATAGTATTGAGGATAGGATTGGATAGAGGATAGGATAAGATAGAGGATAGGATAGGATTGAGGATACTATAGGATAGATTCTAGGATAGGATTGAGGATAGGATAGGAATGAGGATAGGATAGCATTGAGGATAGGATTGGATTGAGGATAGAATAGGTGATTGGATTGGATAGAGGATAGGATAGGATAGAGGATAGGATAGGAAAGAGTATAGGATTGGATTGAGGATAGGATAGGATAGAGGATAGAATAGGATAGAGGATAGGACAGCATAGTGGATAGGATAGGATAGAGGATAGGATAGGATTGAGGATAGGATACAGCATACGATAGAGGATAGGATAGGATAGAGTATAGGACTGGATTGAGGATAGGATGGGATAGAGGATAGAATAGGAAAGAGGATAGGATAGGACACAGGACAGGATAGGATAGAGGATAAGGTAGGATAGAGGATAAGAGAGGATAGAGGATACGATAGGATAGAGGATAGGATATGGTAGAGGGTAGAATAGGATAGGATAGAGGATAGGATAGGATAGAGGAGAGGATAGGATAGAGGATAGGATAGGATTGAGGATAGGATAGGGTTGCGGATAGGATAGGATAGAGGAAAGGATAGGATAGAGGATACTATAGGATAGATTATAGGATAGGGCTGAGGATAGGATAGGAATGAGGATAGGATAGGATTGAGGATAGGATTGGATAGAGGATAGGATAGGTGATTGGATTGGATAGAGGATAGGATAGGATAGAGGATAGGATAGGATAGAGTATAGGATTGGATTGAGGATAGGATAGGATAGAGGATAGAATAGGATAGAGGATAGGATAGCATAGTGGATAGGATAGGATAGAGGATAGGATAGGATTGAGGATAGGATAGAGGATACGATAGGATAGAGCATACGATAGAGGATAGGAAAGGATAGAGTATAGGACTGGATTGAGGATAGGATAGGATAGAGGATAGAATAGGAAAGAGGATAGGATAAGATACAGGACAGGATAGGATAGAGGATAAGGTAGGATAGAGGATAAGATAGGATAGAGGATAGGATAGGATAGAGGATAGGATAGGATAGAGGATAGGATATGGTAGAGGATAGAATAGGATTGAGGATAGGACAGGATAGAGTATAGGATTGGATTGAGGATAGGATAGGATAGAGATTAGGATACGATAGAGGATTGGATAGGATACATGGTATTATAGGGTAGATGATAGGATAGGATAGAGGATAGGATAGGGGATTGGATAGGATAGAGGATAGGAGAGGATAGAGCATACGATAGAGGATGGGATAGGATAGAGGATAGGATAGGATAGAGAATAGGATAGGATAGCGGATAGGATAGGATAGAGGATAGGATAGGATAGAGGATAGGATAGAGGATTGGATAGGATAGAGGATAGGAGAGGAATGAGGATAGGATAGGATTGGGGATAGGATTGGATAGAGGAGAGGATAGGATAGAGGAGAGGATAGGATAGAGGATAGGATAGGATTGAGGATAGGATAGGATTGCGGATAGGATAGGACAGAGGAAAGGATAGGATAGAGGATACTATAGGATAGATTATAGGATAGGGTTGAGGATAGGATAGGAATGAGGATAGGATAGGATTGAGGATAGGATTGGATAGAGGATAGGATAGGTGATTGGATTGGATAGAGGATAGGATAGGATAGAGGATAGGATAGGATAGAGTATAGGATTGGATTGAGGATAGGATAGGATAGAGGATAGAATAGGATAGAGGATAGGATAGCATAGTGGATAGGATAGGATAGAGGATTGGATAGGATTGAGGATAGGATAGAGGATACGATAGGATAGAGCATACGATAGAGGATAGGATAGGATAGAGTATAGGATAGGATAGAGGAGAGGATAGGATAGAGGATAGGATAGGATTGAGGATAGGATAGGATAGAGGATAGGATAGGATAGAGGAGAGGATAGGATAGAGGATAGGATAGGATAGTGGATAGGATAGGATTGAGGATAGGATTGGATTGAGGATAGAATAGGTGATTGGATTGGATAGAGGATAGGATAGGATAGAGGATAGGGTAGGAAAGAGTATAGGATTGGATTGAGGATAGGATAGGATAGAGGATAGAATAGGATAGAGGATAGGATAGCATAGTGGATAGGATAGGATAGAGGATAGGATAGGATTCAGGATAGGATACAGCATACGATAGAGGATAGGATAGGATAGAGTATAGGACTGGATTGAGGATAGGATAGGATAGAGGATAGAATAGGAAAGAGGATAGGATAGGATACAGGACAGGATAGGATAGAGGATAAGGTAGGATAGAGGATAAGAGAGGATAGAGGATACGATAGGATAGAGGATAGGATATGGCAGAGGGTAGAATAGGATAGGATAGAGGATAGGATAGGATTGAGGATACTATAGGATAGATTATTGGATAGGATTGAGGATAGGACAGGAATGAGGATAATATAGGATTGGGGATAGGATTGGATAGAGGATAGGTTAGGATAGTGGATAGGATACGATAGAAGATTCGATATTATAGACGAAAGGATAGGATAGAGAATAGGATAGGATAGAGGGTAGGATACGATAAGAGGATAGGATAGGATAGAGGATAGGATACGATAGAGGATAGGATAGGATAGAGGACAAGATAGGATAGCGGATAGGATAGGATAGAGGATAGGATAGGATAGAGGAGAGGATAGGATAGAGGATAGGATAGGATTGAGGATAGGATAGGATTGATGATTGGATAGGAATGAGGATAGGATAGGATAGAGGATAGGATAGGATAGAGGATAGGATAGGGGATTGGATTGGATAGAGGATATGATAGGATAGAGGATAGGATAGGATAGGATAGAGGATAAAATATGCTAGAGGATAGGATAGCATAGAGGATAGGATAGGATACAGTATAGGACAAGATTGAGGATAGGATAGAGGATTGGATATGGTAGAAGATCGAATACGATAGAGGATAGGATAGGATAGAGCATACGATAGAGGATAGGATAGGATAGAGCATACGATAGAGGATAGGATAGGATAGAGTATAGGATTGGATTGAGGATAGGATACAATAGAGGATGGAATAGGATAGAGGATAGGATAGCATAGAGGACAGGATAGGATAGAGTATAGGATACGATAAGATGATAGAATAGGATAGAGGATAGGATAGGATTGAGGATAGGATAGGATAGAGGATAGGATAGGATAGAGGAGAGGATAGGATAGAGGATAGGATAGGATTGAGGATAGGATAGGATTGAGGATAGGATAGGATTGCGGATGGGATAGGATAGAGCAAAGGATAGGATAGAGGATACTATAGGATAGATTATACGATAGGTTTGAGGATAGGATAGGAATGAGGATAGGATAGGATTGAGGATAGGATTGGATAGAGGATAGGATAGGATAGAGGATAGGATAGGATTGAGGATAGGATAGGATTGAGGATAGGATAGGATTGAGGATAGGGTAGGATAGAGGATAGGATAGGATTGTGGATAGGATTGAGGATTGGATAGGATAGAAGATTGGATGGGATAGAGGATAGGATAGGATAGAGGATAGGATAGGATAGAGGATACTATAGGATAGATGATAGGATAGGACTGAGGATAGGATAGGAATGAGGATAGGATAGGTTTGAGGGTATGATAGGGGATTGGATAGTATGGACGATAGGATAGGATGGAGGATAGGATAGGACAGGATTGAGGATAGGATAGGATAGAATATAGGATAGGATAGAGGATAGGATAGGATAGAGGCGAGGATAGGATAGAGGATAGGATAGTATTGAGGATAAGATAAGATAGAGGATAGGATGGGATAGAGGATATAATATGATAGATTATAGCATATGCTAGAGGATAGGATAGTATTGAGGATAGGATAGGATAGAGGAGAGGATAGGATAGAGGATAGGATAGGATTGAGGATAGGATAGGATAGAGGATAGGATAGGATAGAGGAGAGGATAGGATAGATAATAGGATAGGATTGAGGATAGGAAAGGATTGAGGATAGGATAGGATTGCGGATGGGACAGGATAGAGCAAAGGATAGGATAGAGGACATTATAGGATAGATTATACGATAGGGTTGAGGATAGGATAGGAATGAGGATAGGATAGGATTGAGGATAGGATTGGATAGAGGATAGGATAGGATAGAGGATAGGATAGGATTGAGCATAGGATAGGATTGAGGATAGGATAGGATTGAGGATAGGATAGGATAGAGGAAAGGATAGGATAGAGAATAGAATAGGATAGAGGATAGGATAGAGGATAGGTTACGATAAGAGGATAGGATAGGATAGAGGATAGGATAGGATAGAGGATACTATAGGATAGAGGATAGGATAGGACTGAGGATAGGATAGGAATGAGGATAGGATAGGATTGAGGATAGGATAGGATTGCGGATAGGATAGGATAGAGGAAAGGATAGGATAGAGGATACTATAGGATAGATTATAGGATAGGGTTGAGGATAGGATAGGAATGAGGATAGGATAGGATTGAGGATAGGATTGGATAGAGGATAGGATAGGTGATTGGATTGGATAGAGGATAGGATAGGATAGAGGATAGGATAGGATAGAGGATAGGATAGGATAGAGGAGAGGATAGGATAGAGGATAGGATAGGATTGAGGATAGGATAGGATTGCGGATAGGATAGGATAGAGGAAAGGATAGGATAGAGGATACTATAGGATAGATTATAGGATAGGGTTGAGGATAGGATAGGAATGAGGATAGGATAGGATTGATGATAGGATTGGATAGAGGATAGGATAGGTGATTGGATTGGATAGAGGATAGGATAGGATAGAGGATAGGATAGGATAGAGTATAGGATTGGATTGAGGATAGGATAGGATAGAGGATAGAATAGGATAGAGGATAGGATAGCATAGTGGATAGGATAGGATAGAGGATTGGATAGGATTGAGGATAGGATAGAGGATACGATAGGATAGAGCATACGATAGAGGATAGGATAGGATAGAGTATAGGATAGGATAGAGGAGAGGATAGGATAGAGGATAGGATAGGATTGAGGATAGGATAGGATAGAGGATAGGATAGGATAGAGGAGAGGATAGGATCGAGGATAGGATAGGATAGTGGATACGATAGGATAGAGGATAGGATATGGTAGAGGGTAGAATAGGATAGGATAGAGGATAGGATAGGATTGAGGATACTATAGGATAGATTATTGGATAGGATTGAGGATAGGACATGAATGAGGATAATATAGGATTGGGGATAGGATTGGATAGAGGATAGGATAGGATAGTGGATAGGATACGATAGAAGATTCGATATTATAGACGAAAGGATAGGATAGAGAATAGGATAGGATAGGGGACAGGATAGCATAGAGGATAGGATAGGATAGGATAGAGGATAAAATATGCTAGAGGATAGGATAGCATAGAGGATAGGATAGGATACAGTATAGGACAAGATTGAGGATAGGATAGAGGATTGGATATGGTAGAAGATCGAATACGATAGAGGATAGGATAGGAGAGAACATACGATAGAGGATAGGATAGGATAGAGCATACGATAGAGGATAGGATAGGATAGAGTATAGGATTGGAATGAGGATAGGATACAATAGAGGATGGAATAGGATAGAGGATAGGATAGCATAGAGGACAGGATAGGATAGAGGATAGGATACGATAAGATGATAGAATAGGATAGAGGATAGGATAGGATTGAGGATAGGATAGGATAGAGGATAGGATAGGATAGAGGAGAGGATAGGATAGAGGATAGGATAGGATTGAGGATAGGATAGGATTGAGGATAGGATAGGATTGCGGATGGGATAGGATAGAGCAAAGGATAGGATAGAGGATACTATAGGATAGATTATACGATAGGTTTGAGGATAGGATAGGAATGAGGATAGGATAGGATTGAGGATAGGATTGGATAGAGGATAGGATAGGATAGAGGATAGGATAGGATTGAGGATAGGATAGGATTGAGGATAGGATAGGATTGAGGATAGGGTAGGATAGAGGATAGGATAGGATTGTGGATAGGATTGAGGATTGGATAGGATAGAAGATTGGATGGGATAGAGGATAGGATAGGATAGAGGATAGGATAGGATAGAGGATACTATAGGATAGAGGATAGGATAGGACTGAGGATAGGATAGGAATGAGGATAGGATAGGATTGAGGGTATGATAGGGGATTGGATAGTATGGACGATAGGATAGGATGGACGATAGGATAGGATAGGATTGAGGATAGGATAGGATAGAATATAGGATAGGATAGAGGATAGGATAGGATACAGGAGAGGATAGGATAGAGGATAGGATAGTATTGAGGATAAGATAAGATAGAGGATAGGATGGGATAGAGGATATAATATGATAGATTATAGCATATGCTAGAGGATAGGATAGTATTGAGGATAGGATAGGATAGAGGAGAGGATAGGATAGAGGATAGGATAGGATTGAGGATAGGATAGGATAGAGGATAGGATAGGATAGAGGAAAGGATAGGATAGATAATAGGATAGGATTGAGGATAGGATAGGATTGAGGATAGGATAGGATTGCGGTTGGGACAGGATAGAGCAAAGGATAGGATAGAGGACATTATAGGATAGATTATACGATAGGGTTGAGGATAGGATAGGAATGAGGATAGGATAGGATTGAGGGTAGGATAGGGGATTGGATAGGATGGACGATAGGATAGGATGGAGGATAGGATAGGATAGGATTGAGGATAGGATAGGATAGAGGAAAGGATAGGATAGAGAATAGAATAGGATAGAGGATAGGAAAGAGGATAGGATAGGATAGAGGATAGTATAGAATAGAGGACAGGATAGGATAGAGGATACTATAGGATAGAATATAGGATACAATTGAGGATAGGATAGGAATGAGGATAGGATCGGATTGTGGATAGGATTGAGGATTTGATAGGATTGCGGATGGGACAGGATAGAGCAAAGGACAGGATAGAGGACACTATAGGATAGATTATACGATAGGGTTGAGGATAGGATAGGAATGAGGATAGGATAGGATTCAGGATAGGGTAGGATAGAGGATACTATAGGATTGATTATAGGATAGGAATGAGTATAGGATAGGATAGAGAATAGGATAGGATAGAGGATAGGATAGCATAGAGGATAGGATAGGATAGGATAGAGGATAAAATATGCTAGAGGATAGGATAGCATAGAGGATAGGATAGGATACAGTATAGGACAAGATTGAGGATAGGATAGAGGATTGGATATGGTAGAAGATCGAATACGATAGAGGATAGGATAGGATAGAGCATACGATAGAGGATAGGATAGGATAGAGCATACGATAGAGGATAGGATAGGATAGAGTATAGGATTGGATTGAGGATAGGATACAATAGAGGATGGAATAGGATAGAGGATAGGATAGCATAGAGGACAGGATAGGATAGAGGATAGGATACGATAAGATGATAGAATAGGATAGAGGATAGGATAGGATTGAGGATAGGATAGGATAGAGGATAGGATAGGATAGAGGAGAGGATAGGATAGAGGATAGGATAGGATTGAGGATAGGATAGGATTGATGATTGGATAGGAATGAGGATAGGATAGGATAGAGGATAGGATAGGATAGAGGATAGGATAGGGGATTGGATTGGATAGAGGATATGATAGGATAGAGGATAGGATAGGATAGAGGATAGGATAGGATTGAGGATAGGATAGGATTGAGGATAGGATAGGATTGAGGATAGGGTAGGATAGAGGATAGGATAGGATTGTGGATAGGATTGAGGATTGGATAGGATAGAAGATTGGATGGGATAGAGGATAGGATAGGATAGAGGATAGGATAGGATAGAGGATACTATAGGATAGATGATAGGATAGGACTGAGGATAGGATAGGAATGAGGATAGGATAGGATTGAGGGTATGATAGGGGATTGGATAGTATGGACGATAGGATAGGATGGAGGATAGGATAGGATAGGATTGAGGATAGGATAGGATAGAATATAGGATAGGATAGAGGATAGGATAGGATAGAGGCGAGGATAGGATAGAGGATAGGATAGTATTGAGGATAAGATAAGATAGAGGATAGGATGGGATAGAGGATATAATATGATAGATTATAGCATATGCTAGAGGATAGGATAGTATTGAGGATAGGATAGGATAGAGGATAGGATAGGATTGAGGATAGGATAGGATAGAGGATAGGATAGGATAGAGGAGAGGATAGGATAGATAATAGGATAGGATTGAGGATAGGAAAGGATTGAGGATAGGATAGGATTGCGGATGGGACAGGATAGAGCAAAGGATAGGATAGAGGACATTATAGGATAGATTATACGATAGGGTTGAGGATAGGATAGGAATGAGGATAGGATAGGATTGAGGATAGGATTGGATAGAGGATAGGATAGGATAGAGGATAGGATAGGATTGAGCATAGGATAGGATTGAGGATAGGATAGGATTGAGGATAGGATAGGATAGAGGAAAGGATAGGATAGAGAATAGAATAGGATAGAGGATAGGATAGAGGATAGGTTACGATAAGAGGATAGGATAGGATAGAGGATAGGATAGGATAGAGGATACTATAGGATAGAGGATAGGATAGGACTGAGGATAGGATAGGAATGAGGATAGGATAGGATTGAGGATAGGATAGGATTGCGGATAGGATAGGATAGAGGAAAGGATAGGATAGAGGATACTATAGGATAGATTATAGGATAGGGTTGAGGATAGGATAGGAATGAGGATAGGATAGGATTGAGGATAGGATTGGATAGAGGATAGGATAGGTGATTGGATTGGATAGAGGATAGGATAGGATAGAGGATAGGATAGGATAGAGGATAGGATAGGATAGAGGAGAGGATAGGATAGAGGATAGGATAGGATTGAGGATAGGATAGGATTGCGGATAGGATAGGATAGAGGAAAGGATAGGATAGAGGATACTATAGGATAGATTATAGGATAGGGTTGAGGATAGGATAGGAATGAGGATAGGATAGGATTGAGGATAGGATTGGATAGAGGATAGGATAGGTGATTGGATTGGATAGAGGATAGGATAGGATAGAGGATAGGATAGGATAGAGTATAGGATTGGATTGAGGATAGGATAGGATAGAGGATAGAATAGGATAGAGGATAGGATAGCATAGTGGATAGGATAGGATAGAGGATTGGATAGGATTGAGGATAGGATAGAGGATACGATAGGATAGAGCATACGATAGAGGATAGGATAGGATAGAGTATAGGATAGGATAGAGGAGAGGATAGGATAGAGGATAGGATAGGATTGAGGATAGGATAGGATAGAGGATAGGATAGGATAGAGGAGAGGATAGGATCGAGGATAGGATAGGATAGTGGATACGATAGGATAGAGGATAGGATATGGTAGAGGGTAGAATAGGATAGGATAGAGGATAGGATAGGATTGAGGATACTATAGGATAGATTATTGGATAGGATTGAGGATAGGACATGAATGAGGATAATATAGGATTGGGGATAGGATTGGATAGAGGATAGGATAGGATAGTGGATAGGATACGATAGAAGATTCGATATTATAGACGAAAGGATAGGATAGAGAATAGGATAGGATAGGGGACAGGATAGCATAGAGGATAGGATAGGATAGGATAGAGGATAAAATATGCTAGAGGATAGGATAGCATAGAGGATAGGATAGGATACAGTATAGGACAAGATTGAGGATAGGATAGAGGATTGGATATGGTAGAAGATCGAATACGATAGAGGATAGGATAGGAGAGAACATACGATAGAGGATAGGATAGGATAGAGCATACGATAGAGGATAGGATAGGATAGAGTATAGGATTGGAATGAGGATAGGATACAATAGAGGATGGAATAGGATAGAGGATAGGATAGCATAGAGGACAGGATAGGATAGAGGATAGGATACGATAAGATGATAGAATAGGATAGAGGATAGGATAGGATTGAGGATAGGATAGGATAGAGGATAGGATAGGATAGAGGAGAGGATAGGATAGAGGATAGGATAGGATTGAGGATAGGATAGGATTGAGGATAGGATAGGATTGCGGATGGGATAGGATAGAGCAAAGGATAGGATAGAGGATACTATAGGATAGATTATACGATAGGTTTGAGGATAGGATAGGAATGAGGATAGGATAGGATTGAGGATAGGATTGGATAGAGGATAGGATAGGATAGAGGATAGGATAGGATTGAGGATAGGATAGGATTGAGGATAGGATAGGATTGAGGATAGGGTAGGATAGAGGATAGGATAGGATTGTGGATAGGATTGAGGATTGGATAGGATAGAAGATTGGATGGGATAGAGGATAGGATAGGATAGAGGATAGGATAGGATAGAGGATACTATAGGATAGAGGATAGGATAGGACTGAGGATAGGATAGGAATGAGGATAGGATAGGATTGAGGGTATGATAGGGGATTGGATAGTATGGACGATAGGATAGGATGGACGATAGGATAGGATAGGATTGAGGATAGGATAGGATAGAATATAGGATAGGATAGAGGATAGGATAGGATACAGGAGAGGATAGGATAGAGGATAGGATAGTATTGAGGATAAGATAAGATAGAGGATAGGATGGGATAGAGGATATAATATGATAGATTATAGCATATGCTAGAGGATAGGATAGTATTGAGGATAGGATAGGATAGAGGAGAGGATAGGATAGAGGATAGGATAGGATTGAGGATAGGATAGGATAGAGGATAGGATATGATAGAGGAAAGAATAGGATAGATAATAGGATAGGATTGAGGATAGGATAGGATTGAGGATAGGATAGGATTGCGGTTGGGACAGGATAGAGCAAAGGATAGGATAGAGGACATTATAGGATAGATTATACGATAGGGTTGAGGATAGGATAGGAATGAGGATAGGATAGGATTGAGGGTAGGATAGGGGATTGGATAGGATGGACGATAGGATAGGATGGAGGATAGGATAGGATAGGATTGAGGATAGGATAGGATAGAGGAAAGGATAGGATAGAGAATAGAATAGGATAGAGGATAGGAAAGAGGATAGGATAGGATAGAGGATAGTATAGAATAGAGGACAGGATAGGATAGAGGATACTATAGGATAGAATATAGGATACAATTGAGGATAGGATAGGAATGAGGATAGGATCGGATTGTGGATAGGATTGAGGATTTGATAGGATTGCGGATGGGACAGGATAGAGCAAAGGACAGGATAGAGGACACTATAGGATAGATTATACGATAGGGTTGAGGATAGGATAGGAATGAGGATAGGATAGGATTCAGGATAGGGTAGGATAGAGGATACTATAGGATTGATTATAGGATAGGAATGAGTATAGGATAGGATAGAGAATAGGATAGGATAGAGGATAGGATAGCATAGAGGATAGGATAGGATAGGATAGAGGATAAAATATGCTAGAGGATAGGATAGCATAGAGGATAGGATAGGATACAGTATAGGACAAGATTGAGGATAGGATAGAGGATTGGATATGGTAGAAGATCGAATACGATAGAGGATAGGATAGGATAGAGCATACGATAGAGGATAGGATAGGATAGAGCATACGATAGAGGATAGGATAGGATAGAGTATAGGATTGGATTGAGGATAGGATACAATAGAGGATGGAATAGGATAGAGGATAGGATAGCATAGAGGACAGGATAGGATAGAGGATAGGATACGATAAGATGATAGAATAGGATAGAGGATAGGATAGGATTGAGGATAGGATAGGATAGAGGATAGGATAGGATAGAGGAGAGGATAGGATAGAGGATAGGATAGGATTGAGGATAGGATAGGATTGAGGATAGGATAGGATTGCGGATGGGATAGGATAGAGCAAAGGATAGGATAGAGGATACTATAGAATAGATTATACGATAGGTTTGAGGATAGGATAGGAATGAGGATAGGATAGGATTGAGGATAGGATTGGATAGAGGATAGGATAGGATAGAGGATAGGATAGGATTGAGGATAGGATAGGATTGAGGATAGGATAGGATTGAGGTTAGGGTAGGATAGAGGATAGGATAGGATTGTGGATAGGATTGAGGATTGGATAGGATAGAAGATTGGATGGGATAGAGGATAGGATAGGATAGAGGATAGGATAGGATAGAGAATACTATAGGACAGAGGATAGGATAGGACTGAGGATAGGATAGGAATGAGGATAGGATAGGATTGAGGGTATGATAGGGGATTGGATAGTATGGACGATAGGATAGGATGGACGATAGGATAGGATAGGATTGAGGATAGGATAGGATAGAATATAGGATAGGATAGAGGATAGGATAGGATACAGGAGAGGATAGGATAGAGGATAGGATAGTATTGAGGATAAGATAAGATAGAGGATAGGATGGGATAGAGGATATAATATGATAGATTATAGCATATGCTAGAGGATAGGATAGTATTGAGGATAGGATAGGATAGAGGAGAGGATAGGATAGAGGATAGGATAGGATTGAGGATAGGATAGGATAGAGGATAGGATAGGATTGCGGTTGGGACAGGATAGAGCAAAGGATAGGATAGAGGACATTATAGGATAGATTATACGATAGGGTTGAGGATAGGATAGGAATGAGGATAGGATAGGATTGAGGGTAGGATAGGGGATTGGATAGGATGGACGATAGGATAGGATGGAGGATAGGATAGGATAGGATTGAGGATAGGATAGGATAGAGGAAATGATTGGATAGAGAATAGAATAGGATAGAGGATAGGATAGAGGATAGGATAGGATAGAGGATAGTATAGAATAGAGGACAGGATAGGATAGAGGATACTATAGGATAGAATATAGGATACAATTGAGGATAGGATAGGAATGAGGATAGGATCGGATTGTGGATAGGATTGAGGATTGGATAGGATTGCGGATGGGACAGGATAGAGCAAAGGACAGGATAGAGGACACTATAGGATAGATTATACGATAGGATTGATTATAGGATAGGAATGAGTATAGGATAGGATAGAGAATAGAATAGGATAGAGGATAGGATAGAGGATAGGTTACGATAAGAGGATAGGATAGGATAGAGGAAAGGATAGGATAGAGAATAGAATAGGATAGAGGATAGGATAGAGGATAGGATAGGATAGAGGATAGTATAGAATAGAGGACAGGATAGGATAGAGGAGAGGATAGGATAGATAATAGGATAGGATTGAGGATAGGAAAGGATTGAGGACAGGATAGGATTGCGGATGGGACAGGATAGAGCAAAGGATAGGATAGAGGACATTATAGGATAGATTATACGATAGGGTTGAGGATAGGATAGGAATGAGGATAGGATAGGATTGAGGATAGGATTGGATAGAGGATAGGATAGGTGATTGGATTGGATAGAGGATAGGATAGGATAGAGGATAGGATAGGATAGAGGATAGGATAGGATAGAGGATAGGATAGGATAGAGGAGAGGATAGGATAGATGATAGGATAGGATTGAGGATAGGATAGGATTGCGGATAGGATAGGATAGAGGAAAGGATAGGATAGAGGATACTATAGGATAGATTATAGGATAGGGTTGAGGATAGGATAGGAATGAGGATAGGATAGGATTGAGGATAGGATTGGATAGAGGATAGGATAGGTGATTGGATTGGATAGAGGATAGGATAGGATAGAGGATAGGATAGGATAGAGTATAGGATTGGATTGAGGATAGGATAGGATAGAGGATAGAATAGGATAGAGGATAGGATAGCATAGTGGATAGGATAGGATAGAGGATTGGATATGATTGAGGATAGGATAGAGGATACGATAGGATAGAGCATACGATAGAGGATAGGATAGGATAGAGTATAGGATAGGATAGAGGAGAGGATAGGATAGAGGATAGGATAGGATTGAGGATAGGATAGGATAGAGGATAGGATAGGATAGAGGAGAGGATAGGATAGAGGATAGGATAGGATAGAATATAGGATAGGATAGAGGATAGGATAGGATACAGGAGAGGATAGGATAGAGGATAGGATAGTATTGAGGATAAGATAAGATAGAGGATAGGATGGGATAGAGGATATAATATGATAGATTATAGCATATGCTAGAGGATAGGATAGTATTGAGGATAGGATAGGATAGAGGAGAGGATAGGATAGAGGATAGGATAGGATTGAGGATAGGATAGGATAGAGGATAGGATAGGATAGAGGAGAGGATATGGTAGAGGGTAGAATAGGATAGGATAGAGGATAGGATAGGATTGAGGATACTATAGGATAGATTATTGGATAGGATTGAGGATAGGACATGAATGAGGATAATATAGGATTGGGGATAGGATTGGATAGAGGATAGGATAGGATAGTGGATAGGATACGATAGAAGATTCGATATTATAGACGAAAGGATAGGATAGAGAATAGGATAGGATAGAGGATAGGATAGCATAGAGGATAGGATAGGATAGGATAGAGGATAAAATATGCTAGAGGATAGGATAGCATAGAGGATAGGATAGGATACAGTATAGGACAAGATTGAGGATAGGATAGAGGATTGGATATGGTAGAAGATCGAATACGATAGAGGATAGGATAGGATAGAGCATACGATAGAGGATAGGATAGGATAGAGCATACGATAGAGGATAGGATAGGATAGAGTATAGGATTGGATTGAGGATAGGATACAATAGAGGATGGAATAGGATAGAGGATAGGATAGCATAGAGGACAGGATAGGATAGAGGATAGGATACGATAAGATGATAGAATAGGATAGAGGATAGGATAGTATTGAGGATAGGATAGGATAGAGGATAGGATAGGATAGAGGAGAGGATAGGATAGAGGATAGGATAGGATTGAGGATAGGATAGGATTGAGGATAGGATAGGATTGCGGATGGGATAGGATAGAGCAAAGGACAGGATAGAGGATACTATAGGATAGATTATACGATAGGTTTGAGGATAGGATAGGAATGAGGATAGGATAGGATTGAGGATAGGATTGGATAGAGGATAGGATAGGATAGAGGATAGGATAGGATTGAGGATAGGATAGGATTGAGGATAGGATAGGATTGAGGATAGGGTAGGATAGAGGATAGGATAGGATTGTGGATAGGATTGAGGATTGGATAGGATAGAAGATTGGATGGGATAGAGGATAGGATAGGATAGAGGATAGGATAGGATAGAGGATACTATAGGATAGAGGATAGGATAGGACTGAGGATAGGATAGGAATGAGGATAGGATAGGATTGAGGGTATGATAGGGGATTGGATAGTATGGACGATAGGATAGGATGGACGATAGGATAGGATAGGATTGAGGATAGGATAGGATAGAATATAGGATAGGATAGAGGATAGGATAGGATACAGGAGAGGATAGGATAGAGGATAGGATAGTATTGAGGATAAGATAAGATAGAGGATAGGATGGGATAGAGGATATAATATGATAGATTATAGCATATGCTAGAGGATAGGATAGTATTGAGGATAGGATAGGATAGAGGAGAGGATAGGATAGAGGATAGGATAGGATTGAGGATAGGATAGGATAGAGGATAGGATAGGATAGAGGAGAGGATAGGATAGATAATAGGATAGGATTGAGGATAGGATAGGATTGAGGATAGGATAGGATTGCGGTTGGGACAGGATAGAGCAAAGGATAGGATAGAGGACATTATAGGATAGATTATACGATAGGGTTGAGGATAGGATAGGAATGAGGATAGGATAGGATTGAGGGTAGGATAGGGGATTGGATAGGATGGACGATAGGATAGGATGGAGGATAGGATAGGATAGAGGAAAGGATAGGATAGAGAATAGAATAGGATAGAGGATAGGATAGAGGATAGGATAGGATAGAGGATAGTATAGAATAGAGGACAGGATAGGATAGAGGATACTATAGGATAGAATATAGGATACAATTGAGGATAGGATAGGAATGAGGATAGGATCGGATTGTGGATAGGATTGAGGATTGGATAGGATTGCGGATGGGACAGGATAGAGCAAAGGACAGGATAGAGGACACTATAGGATAGATTATACGATAGGGTTGAGGATAGGATAGGAATGAGGATAGGATAGGATTCAGGATAGGGTAGGATAGAGGATACTATAGGATTGATTATAGGATAGGAATGAGTATAGGATAGGATAGAGAATAGAATAGGATAGAGGATAGGATAGAGGATAGGTTACGATAAGAGGATAGGATAGGATAGAGGATAGTATAGGATAGAGGATAGCATAGGATAGAGGATACTATAGGATAGAGGATAGGATAGGACTGAGGATGGGATAGGAATGAGGATAGGATAGGATTGAGGATAGGATAGGATTGCGGATAGGATAGGATAGAGGAAAGGATAGGATAGAGGATACTATAGGATTGATTATAGGATAGGAATGAGTATAGGATAGGATAGAGAATAGAATAGGATAGAGGATAGGATAGAGGATAGGTTACGATAAGAGGATAGGATAGGATAGAGGATAGTATAGGATAGAGGATAGGATAGGATAGAGGATACTATAGGATAGAGGATAGGATAGGACTGAGGATAGGATAGGAATGAGGATAGGATAGGATTGAGGATAGGATAGGATTGCGGATAGGATAGGATAGAGGAAAGGATAGGATAGAGGATACTATAGGATAGAGGATAGGATAGGATTGAGGATAGGATTGGATAGAGGATAGGATAGGATAGAGGATAGGATAGGATAGAGGATAGGATAGGATTGAGGATAGGATAGGATTGAGGATAGGATAGGATAGAGGATAGGATAGGATAGAGGATACGATAGGGGATTGGATTGGATTGGATAGAGGATAGGATAGGATAGAGGATAGGATAGGATAGAGGATAGGATAGGATAGAGTATAGGATTGGATTGAGGATAGGATAGGATTGAGTATAGGATAGAGGATTGGATAGGATAGAGGATTGGACAGGATAGAAGATAGGATACGATAGAGGATAGGATATGATAGAGGATAGGATACGATAGAGGATAAGATAGCATAGTGGATAGGATAAGATAGAGGATAGGATAGAATAGAGGACAGGATAGGATAGAGGATAAGATAGGATAGAGGATAGGATAGGATAGAGGACAGGATAGGATAGAGGATAAGATAGGATAGAGGATAGGATAGGATAGAGGATAGGATAGGATAGAGGATAGGATAGGATAGAGGATAGGATAGAGGATAGGATAGGATAGAGGATAGGATAGGACAGAGGATACAATAGGATAGAGGATAGTATAGGATAGAGGATACTATAGGATAGAGGATAGGATAGGATTGAGGATAGGGTAGGATAGAGGATAGGATAGGATAGAGGATAGGATAGGATAGAGGATAGGATAGGATTGAGGATAGGATAGGATTGAGGATAGGATAGGATAGAGGATAAGATAGGGGATTGGATTGGATAGAGGATAGGATAGGATAGAGGATAGGATAGGATAGAGGATAGGATAGGATTGAGGATAGGGTAGGATAGAGGAAAGGATAGGATAGAGGATACTATAGGATAGATTATAGGATAGGGTTGAGGATAGGATAGGAAGGAGGATAGGATAGGATTGAGGATAAGATTGGATAGAGGATAGGATAGGATAGAGGATAGGATAGGATTGAGGATACTATAGGATAGATTATAGGATAGGATTGAGGATAGGATAGGAATGAGGATATGATAGGATTGAGGATAGGATTGGATAGAGGATCGGATAGGATAGGATAGAGGATAGGATAGGATTGAGGATACTATAGGATAGATTATAGGATAGGATTGAGGATAGGATAGGAATGAGGATAGGATAGGATTGCGGATAGGATAGGATAGAGTATAGGATTGGATTGAGGATAGGATAGGATAGAGGATAGAATAGGATAGAGGATAGGATAGCATAGTGGATAGGATAGGATTGAGGATAGGATAGAGGATTGGATATGATAGAAGATCGAATACGATAGAGGATAGGATATGATAGAGGATAGGATAGGATGGAGTATAGGATTGGATTGAGGATAGATAGGATAGAGGATAGAATAGGATAGAGGATAGGATAGCATAGAGGATAGGATACGATAGAGGATAGGATAGGATTGAGGATAGGATAGAGGATAGGATAGCATAGAGGATAGGATAGGATAGAGGATAGGATAGGATTGAGTATAGGATAGAGGATTGGATAGGATAGAGGATTGGACAGGATAGAAGATAGGATACGATAGAGGATAGGATATGATAGAGGATAGGATAGGATAGAGGATAAGATAGCATAGTGGATAGGATAAGATAGAGGAATAGGATAGAATAGAGGACAGGATAGGATAGAGGATAAGATAGGATAGAGGATAGGATAGGATAGAGGACAGGATAGGATTGCGGATAGGATAGGATAGAGGAAAGGATAGGATAGAGGATACTATAGGATAGATTATAGGATAAGGTTGAGGATAGGATAGGAAGGAGGATAGGATAGGATTGAGGATAAGATTGGATAGAGGATAGGATAGGATAGAGGATAGGATAGGATTGAGGATACTATAGGATAGATTATAGGATAGGATTGAGGATAGGATAGGATAGAGGATAAGATAGGATAGAGGATAGGATAGGATAGAGGATAGGATAGGATAGAGGATAGGATAGGATAGAGGATAGGATAGGATAGAGGATAGGATAGGACAGAGGATACAATAGGATAGAGGATTGGATAGGGGATTGGATAGGATAGAGGATAGGATAGGATAGGGTATACGATACAGGATAGGATAGGATAGAGTATAGGATTGGACTGAGGATAAGATAGGATAGACGATAGAATAGGATAGAGGATAGGATAGCATAGTGGATAGGATAGGATTGAGGATAAGATAGGATAGAGGATACTATAGCATAGAATATAGGATACAATTGAGGATAGGATAGGAATGAGGATAGGATAGGATTGAGGATAGGATAGAGGATTGGATAGGGTAGAAGATTGGATGGGATAGAGGATAGGATAGGATAGAGGATAGTATAGGATAGAGGATACTATAGGATAGAGGATAGGATAGGATTGAGGATAGGGTAGGATAGAGGATAGGATAGGATAGAGGATAGGATAGGATAGAGGATAGGATAGGATTGAGGATAGGATAGGATTGAGGATAGGATAGGATAGAGGATAAGATAGGGGATTGGATTGGATAGAGGATAGGATAGGATAGAGGATAGGATAGGATAGAGGATAGGATAGGATTGAGGATAGGGTAGGATAGAGGAAAGGATAGGATAGAGGATACTATAGGATAGATTATAGGATAGGGTTGAGGATAGGATAGGAAGGAGGGTAGGATAGGATTGAGGATAAGATTGGATAGAGGATAGGATAGGATAGAGGATAGGATAGGATTGAGGATACTATAGGATAGATTATAGGATAGGATTGAGGATAGGATAGGAATGAGGATATGATAGGATTGAGGATAGGATTGGATAGAGGATCGGATAGGATAGGATAGAGGATAGGATAGGATTGAGGATACTATAGGATAGATTATAGGATAGGATTGAGGATAGGATAGGAATGAGGATAGGATAGGATTGCGGATAGGATAGGATAGAGTATAGGATTGGATTGAGGATAGGATAGGATAGAGGATAGAATAGGATAGAGGATAGGATAGCATAGTGGATAGGATAGGATTGAGGATAGGATAGAGGATTGGATATGATAGAAGATCGAATACGATAGAGGATAGGATAGGATGGAGTATAGGATTGGATTGAGGATAGATAGGATAGAGGATAGAATAGGATAGAGGATAGGATAGCATAGAGGATAGGATAGGATAGAGGATAGGATAGGATTGAGGATAGGATAGAGGATAGGATAGCATAGAGGATAGGATAGGATAGAGGATAGGATAGGATTGAGTATAGGATATAGGATTGGATAGGATAGAGGATTGGACAGGATAGTAGATAGGATACGATAGAGGATAGGATATGATAGAGGATAGGATAGGATAGAGGATAAGATAGCATAGTGGATAGGATAAGATAGAGGAATAGGATAGAATAGAGGACAGGATAGGATAGAGGATAAGATAGGATAGAGGATAGGATAGGATAGAGGACAGTATAGGATTGCGGATAGGATAGGATAGAGGAAAGGATAGGATAGAGGATACTATAGGATAGATTATAGGATAAGGTTGAGGATAGGATAGGAAGGAGGATAGGATAGGATTGAGGATAAGATTGGATAGAGGATAGGATAGGATAGAGGATAGGATAGGATTGAGGATACTATAGGATAGATTATAGGATAGGATTGAGGATAGGATAAGATAGAGGATAAGATAGGATAGAGGATAGGATAGGATAGAGGATAGGATAGGATAGAGGATAGGATAGGATAGAGGATAGGATAGGATAGAGGATAGGATAGGACAGAGGATACAATAGGATAGAGGATTGGATAGGGGATTGGATAGGATAGAGGATAGGATAGGATAGGGTATACGATACAGGATAGGATAGGATAGAGTATAGGATTGGACTGAGGATAAGATAGGATAGACGATAGAATAGGATAGAGGATAGGATAGCATAGTGGATAGGATAGGATTGAGGATAAGATAGGATAGAGGATACTATAGCATAGAATATAGGATACAATTGAGGATAGGATAGGAATGAGGATAGGATAGGATTGAGGATAGGATAGAGGATTGGATAGGGTAGAAGATTGGATGGGATAGAGGATAGGATAGGATAGAGGATAGTATAGGATAGAGGATACTATAGGATAGAGGATAGGATAGGATTGAGGATAGGGTAGGATAGAGGATAGGATAGGATAGAGGATAGGATAGGATAGAGGATAGGATAGGATTGAGGATAGGATAGGATTGAGGATAGGATAGGATAGAGGATAAGATAGGGGATTGGATTGGATAGAGGATAGGATAGGATAGAGGATAGGATAGGATAGAGGATAGGATAGGATTGAGGATAGGGTAAGATAGAGGAAAGGATAGGATAGAGGATACTATAGGATAGATTATAGGATAGGTTTGAGGATAGGATAGGAAGGAGGATAGGATAGGATTGAGGATACTATAGGATAGATTATTGGATAGGATTGAGGATAGGATATGAATGAGGATAGGATAGGATAGAGGATAGGATAGGATAGAGTATAGGATTGGATTGAGGATAGGATAGGATAGAGGATAGAATAGGATAGAGGATAGGATAGGATAAAGGATAGAATAGGAAAGAGGATAGGATAGCATAGAGGATAGGATAGGATAGAGGATAGGACAGGATTGAGGATAGGATAGAGGATTGGATAGGATAGAGGATTGGATAGGGGATTGGATAGGATAGACGATTGGATAGGGGATTGGATAGGATAGAGGATAGGATAAGATAGGGCATACGATAGAGGATAGGATAGGATGGAGGATAGGATTGGATTGAGGATAGATAGGATAGAGGATAGAATAGGATAGAGGATAGGATAGCATAGAGGATAGGATAGGATGGAGGATAGGATTGGATAGGGGATTGGATAGGATAGACGATTGGATAGGGGATTGGATAGGATAGAGGATAGGATAAGATAGGGCATACGATAGAGGATAGGATAGGATGGAGGATAGGATTGGATTGAGGATAGATAGGATAGAGGATAGAATAGGATAGAGGATAGGATAGCATAGAGGATAGAATAGGATAGAGGATAGGATAGGATTGAGGATAGGATAGAGGATAGGATAGCATAGTGGATAGGATAGGATTGAGGATAGGATAGAGGATTGGATATGATAGAAGATCGAATACGATAGAGGATAGGATATGATAGAGGATAGGATAGGATGGAGTATAGGATTGAGGATAGGATAGGATAGAGGATAAGATAGGATAGAGGATAGGATAGGATAGAGGATAGGATAGGATAGAGGATAGGATAGGATAGAGGATAGGATAGGATAGAGGATAGGATAGGATTGACGATACTATAGGATAGATTATAGGATAGGATTGAGGATAGGATAGGAATGAGGATAGGATAGGATTGCGGATAGGATAGGATAGAGGATAGGATTGGATAGAGGATAGGATAGGATAGAGGATAGGATAGGATTGAGGATACTATAGGATAGATTATTGGATAGGATTGAGGATAGGATAGGAATGAGGATAGGATAGGATAGAGGATAGGATAGGATAGAGTATAGGATTGGATTGAGGATAGGATAGGATAGAGGATAGAATAGGATAGAGGATAGGATAGGATAAAGGATAGAATAGGAAAGAGGATAGGATAGCATAGAGGATAGGATAGGATAGAGGATAGGACAGGATTGAGGATAGGATAGAGGATTGGATAGGATAGAGGATTGGATAGGGGATTGGATAGGATAGACGATTGGATAGGGGATTGGATAGGATAGAGGATAGGATAAGATAGGGCATACGATAGAGGATAGGATAGGATGGAGGATAGGATTGGATTGAGGA
The DNA here is from genome assembly GCF_050948215.1 of Halictus rubicundus. Classification (NCBI taxonomy): domain Eukaryota; kingdom Metazoa; phylum Arthropoda; class Insecta; order Hymenoptera; family Halictidae; genus Halictus; species Halictus rubicundus. The sequence continues at coordinate 399,999 of NW_027488703.1, forward strand.
TAGATAGGATAGAGGATAGAATAGGATAGAGGATAGGATAGCATAGAGGATAGAATAGGATAGAGGATAGGATAGGATTGAGGATAGGATAGAGGATAGGATAGCATAGAGGATAGGATAGGATACAGGATAGGATAGGATTGAGTATAGGATAGAGGATTGGATAGGATAGAGGATTGCACAGGATAGAAGATAGGATACGATAGAGGATAGGATATGATAGAGGATAGGATAGGATAGAGGATAGGATATGATAGAGGATAGGATAGGATTGAGGATTGGATTGGATAGTGGATAGGATAGGATAGAGTATAGGATTGGATTGAGGATAGGATAGGATAGAGGATAGAATAGGATAGAGGATAGGATAGCATAGTGGATAGGATAGGATTGAGGATAGGATAGAGGATTGGATATGATAGAAGATCGAATACGATAGAGGATAGGGTATGATAGAGGATAGGATAGGATGGAGTATAGGATTGGATTGAGGATAGATAGGATAGAGGATAGAATAGGATAGAGGATAGGATAGCATAGAGGATAGGATAGGATAGAGAATAGGATAGGATTGAGGATAGGATAGAGGATAGGATAGCATAGAGGATAGGATAGGATAGAGGATAGGATAGGATTGAGTATAGGATAGAGGTTTCAATAGGATAGAGGATTGGACAGGATAGAAGATAGGATATGATAGAGGATAGGATAGGATAGAGGATAAGATAGCATAGTGGATAGGATAAGATAGAGGAATAGGATAGAATAGAGGACAGGATAGGATAGAGGATAAGATAGGATAGAGGATAGGATAGGATAGAGGACAGGATAGGATAGAGGATAAGATAGGATAGAGGATAGGATAGGATAGAGGATAGGATAGGAAAGAGGATAGGATATGATAGAGGATAGAATAGGATGGAGGATAGGATAGAGGATAGGATACGATAAGAGGATAGAATAGGATAGAGGATAGGATAGGATTGAGGATAGGATAGGATAGAGGATAGGATAGGATAGTGGAGAAGATAGGATAGAGGATAGGATAGGATTGAGGATAGGATATGATAGAGGATAGGATAGGAAAGAGGATACAATAGGATAGAGGATTGGATAGGGGATTGGATAGGATAGAGGATAGGATAGGATAGGGTATACGATACAGGATAGGATAGGATAGAGTATAGGATTGGACTGAGGATGAGATAGGATAGACGATAGAATAGGATAGAGGATAGGATAGCATAGTGGATAGGATAGGATTGAGGATAAGATAGGATAGAGGATACTATAGCATAGAATATAGGATACAATTGAGGATAGGATAGGAATGAGGATAGGATAGGATTGAGGATAGGATAGAGGATTGGATAGGATAGAAGATTGGATGGGATAGAGGATAGGATAGGATAGAGGATACTATAGGATAGAGGATACTATAGGATAGAGGATAGGATAGGATTGAGGATAGGGTAGGATAGAGGATAGGATAGGATAGAGGATAGGATAGGATAGAGGATAGGATAGGATTGAGGATAGGATAGGATTGAGGATAGGATAGGATAGAGGATAAGATAGGGGATTGGATTGGATAGAGGATAGGATATCATAGAGGATAGGATGGGATAGAGGATAGGATAGGATAGAGGATAGGATAGGATAGAGGATAGGATAGGATAGAGTATAGGACTGGATTGAGAATAGGATAGGATAGAGGATAGAATAGGAAATAGGATAGGATAGCATAGAGGATAGGATAGGATAGAGGATAGGATAGGATAGAGGATAGGATAGGATAGAGGAGAGTATAGGATAGAGGATAGGATAGGATTGAGGATAGGATAGGATTGCGGATAGGATAGGATAGAGGAAAGGATAGGATAGAGGATACTATAGGATAGATTATAGGATAGGGTTGAGGATAGGATAGGAAGGAGGATAGGATAGGATTGAGGATAAGATTGGATAGAGGATAGGATAGGATAGAGGATAGGATAGGATTGAGGATACTATAGGATAGATTATAGGATAGGAGTGAGGATAGGATAGGAATGAGGATATGATAGGATTGAGGATAGGATTGGATAGAGGATCGGATAGGATAGGATAGAGGATAGGATAGGATTGAGGATACTATAGGATAGATTATAGGATAGGATTGTGGATAGGATAGGAATGAGGATAGGATAGGATTGCGGATAGGATAGGATAGAGGATAGGATTGGATAGAGGATAGGATAGGATTGAGGATACTATAGGATAGATTATTGGATAGGATTGAGGATAGGATAGGAATGAGGATAGGATAGGATAGAGGATAGGATAGGATAGAGTATAGGATTGGATTGAGGATAGGATAGGATAGAGGATAGAATAGGATAGAGGATAGGATAGGATAAAGGATAGAATAGGAAAGAGGATAGGATAGCATAGAGGATAGGATAGGATAGAGGATAGGACAGGATTGAGGATAGGATAGAGGATTGGATAGGATAGAGGATTGGATAGGGGATTGGATAGGATAGGGGATTGGATAGGATAGAGGATAGGATAAGATAGGGCATACGATAGAGGATAGGATAGGATGGAGGATAGGATTGGAATGAGGATAGATAGGATAGAGGATAGAATAGGATAGAGGATAGGATAGCATAGAGGATAGAATAGGATAGAGGATAGGATAGGATTGAGGATAGGATAGAGGATAGGATAGCATAGAGGATTGGATAGGATAGAGGATAGGATAGGATTGAGTATAGGATAGGATAGAGGATAGGATAGGATTGAGTATAGGATAGAGGATTGGATAGGATAGAGGATTGGACAGGATAGAAGATAGGATACGATAGAGGCTAGGATATGATAGAGGATAGGATAGGATTGAGGATTGGATTGGATAGCAGATAGAATAGGAAATAGGATAGGATAGCATAGAGGATAGGATATAATAGAGGATAGGACAAGATTGAGGATAGGATAGAGGATTGGATAGGATAGAGGATTGGACAGGATAGAAGATAGGATACGATAGAGGCTAGGATATGATAGAGGATAGGATAGGATAGAGGATAAGATAGCATAGTGGATAGGATAAGATAGAGGATAGGATAGAATAGAGGACAGGATAGGATAGAGGATAAGATAGGATAGAGGATAGGATAGGATAGAGGATAGGATAGGAAAGAGGGTAGGATATGATAGAGGATAGAATAGGATGGAGGATGGGATAGAGGATAGGATACGATAAGAGGATAGAATAGGATAGAGGATAGGATAGGATTGAGGATAGGATAGGATAGAGGATAGGATAGGATAGTCGAGAAGATAGGATAGAGGATAGGATAGGATAGAGGATAGGATATGATAGAGGATAGGATAGGAAAGAGGATAGGATATGATAGAGGATAGAATAGGATGGAGGATAGGATAGAGGATAGGATACGATAAGAGGATAGAATAGGAGAGAGGATAGGATAGGATTGAGGATAGGATAGGATAGAGGATAGGATAGGGTTGAGGATAGGATAGGAATGCGGATAGGATAGGATTGAGGATAGGATTGGATAGAGGATAGGATAGGATTGAGGATAGGATAGGATTGAGGATAGGATAGGATAGAGGATAGGATAGGATAGAGGATACTATAGGATAGAGGATAGGATAGGATTGAGGATAGGATAGGATAGAGGATAGGATAGAGGAAAGGATAGGATAGAGGATAGGATAGGATTGAGGATAGGATAGGATTGAGGATAGGATAGGATAGAGGATAGGATAGGATAGAGGATAAGATAGGGGATTGGATTGGATAGAGTATAGGATAGGATAGAGGATAGGATAGGATAGAGTATAGGATTGGATTGAGGATAGGATAGGATAGAGGATAGAATAGGATAGAGGATAGGATAGCATAGTGGATAGGATAGGATTGAGGATAAGATAGAGGATAGGATAGGATGGGGCATACGATAGAGGATAGGATAGGATAGAGTATAGGACAGGATTGAGAATAGGATAGGATAGCATATAGAATAGGAAATAGGATAGGATAGCATAGAGGATAGGATATAATAGAGGATAGGACTAGATTGAGGATAGGATAGAGGATTGGATAGTATTGAGGATACTATAGGATAGAATATAGGATACAATTGAGGATATGATAGGAATGAGGATAGGATAGGATTGAGGATAGGATAGAGAATTGGATAGGATAGAAGATTGGATGGGATAGAGGATAGGATAGAGGATTGGATAGGATAGAGAGTAGGATACGATAGAGGATAGGATATGATAGAGGATAGGATAGGATAGAGGATAGGATAGCATAGAGGATAGGATACGATAGAGGCTAGGATAGGATAGAGTATAGGATTGGATTGAGTATAGGATAGAGGATTGGATAGGATAGAGGATTGAACTGGATAGAAGATAGGATACGATAGAGGATAGGATATGATAGAGGATAGGATAGGATAGAGGATAGGATATGATAGAGGATAGGATAGGATACATGGTATTATAGGGTAGAGGATAGTATAGGATAGGGGATTCGATAGGATAGAGGATAGGATAGGATAGAGTATAGGATTGGATTGAGGATAGGATATAATAGAGGATAGGATAGGATAGAGTATAGGATTGGATTGAGGATAGGATAGGATAGAGGATAGAATAGGATAGAGGATAGGATAGCATAGTGGATAGGATAGGATTGAGGATAGGATAGAGGATTGGATATGATAGAAGATCGAATACGATAGAGGATAGGATATGATAGAGGATAGGATAGGATGGAGTATAGGATTGGATTGAGGATAGATAGGATAGAGGATAGAATAGGATAGAGGATAGGATAGCATAGAGGATAGGATAGGATAGAGGATAGGATAGGATTGAGGATAGGATAGAGGATAGGATAGCATAGAGGATAGGATAGGATAGAGGATAGGATAGGATTGAGTATAGGATAGAGGATTGGATAGGATAGAGGATTGGACAGGATAGAAGATAGGATACGATAGAGGCTAGGATATGATAGAGGATAGGATAGGATAGAGGATAAGATAGCATAGTGGATAGGATAAGATAGAGGATAGGATAGAATAGAGGACAGGATAGGATAGAGGATAAGATAGGATAGAGGATAGGATAGGATAGAGGACAGGATAGGATAGAGGATAAGATAGGATAGAGGATAGGATAGGATAGAGGATAGGATAGGAAAGAGGGTAGGATATGATAGAGGATAGAATAGGATGGAGGATAGGATAGAGGATAGGATACGATAAGAGGATAGAATACGATAGAGGATAGGATAGGATTGAGGATAGGATAGGATAGAGGATAGGATAGGATAGTCGAGAAGATAGGATAGAGGATAGGATAGGATTGAGGATAGGATATGATAGAGGATAGGATAGGAAAGAGGATAGGATATGATAGAGGATAGAATAGGATGGAGGATAGGATAGAGGATAGGATACGATAAGAGGATAGAATAGGAGAGCGGATAGGATAGGATTGAGGATAGGATAGGATAGAGGATAGGATAGGGTTGAGGATAGGATAGGAATGCGGATAGGATAGGATTGAGGATAGGATTGGATAGAGGATAGGATAGGATTGAGGATAGGATAGGATTGAGGATAGGATAGGATTGAGGATAGGATAGGATAGAGGATAGGATAGGATAGAGGATACTATAGGATAGAGGATAGGATAGGATTGAGGATAGGATAGGATAGAGGATAGGATAGGATAGAGGAAAGGATAGGATAGAGGATAGGATAGGATTGAGGATAGGATAGGATTGAGGATAGGATAGGATAGAGGATAGGATAGGATAGAGGATAAGATAGGGGATTGGATTGGATAGAGTATAGGATAGGATAGAGGATAGGATAGGATAGAGTATAGGATTGGATTGAGGATAGGATAGGATAGAGGATAGAATAGGATAGAGGATAGGATAGCATAGTGGATAGGATAGGATTGAGGATAAGATAGAGGATACGATAGGATAGAGCATACGATAGAGGATAGGATAGGATAGAGCATACGATAGAGGATAGGATAGGATAGAGTATAGGACAGGATTGAGAATAGGATAGGATAGCAGATAGAATAGGAAATAGGATACGATAGCATAGAGGATAGGATATAATAGAGGATAGGAAAAGATTGAGGATAGGATAGAGGATTGGATAGGATTGAGGATACTATAGGATAGAATATAGGATACAATTGAGGATATGATAGGAATGAGGATAGGATAGGATTGAGGATAGGAAAGAGGATTGGATAGGATAGAAGATTGGATGGGATAGAGGATAGGATAGAGGATTGGATAGGATAGAGAGTAGGATACGATAGAGGATAGGATATGATAGAGGATAGGATAGGATGGAGGATAGGATAGAGGATAGGATACGATAAGAGGATAGAATAGGATAGAGGATAGGATAGGATTGAGGATAGGATAGGATAGAGGATAGGATAGGATAGTCGAGAAGATAGGATAGAGGATAGGATAGGATTGAGGATAGAATATGATAGAGGATAGGATAGGAAAGAGGATAGGATATGATAGAGGATAGAATAGGATGGAGGATAGGATAGAGGATAGGATACGATAAGAGGATAGAATAGGAGGGAGGATAGGATAGGATTGAGGATAGGATAGGATAGAGGATAGGATAGGGTTGAGGATAGGATAGGAATGCGGATAGGATAGGATTGAGGATAGGATTGGATAGAGGATAGGATAGGATAGGATTGAGGATAGGATAGGATTGAGGATAGGATAGGATAGAGGAAAGGATAGGATAGAGGATAGGATAGGATTGAGGATAGGATAGGATTGAGGATAGGATAGGATAGAGGATAGGATAGGATAGAGGATAAGATAGGGGATTGGATTGGATAGAGTATAGGATAGGATAGAGGATAGGATAGGATAGAGTATAGGACAGGATTGAGAATAGGATAGGATAGCATATAGAATAGGAAATAGGATAGGATAGCATAGAGGATAGTATATAATAGAGGATAGGACAAGATTGAGGATAGGATAGAGGATTGGATAGTATTGAGGATACTATAGGATAGAATATAGGATACAATTGAGGATATGATAGGAATGAGGATAGGATAGGATTGAGGATAGGATAGAGAATTGGATAGGATAGAAGATTGGATGGGATAGAGGATAGGATAGAGGATTGGATAGGATAGAGAGTAGGATACGATAGAGGATAGGATATGATAGAGGATAGGATAGGATAGAGGATAGGATAGCATAGAGGATAGGATACGATAGAGGCTAGGATAGGATAGGGTATAGGATTGGATTGAGTATAGGATAGAGGATTTTATAGGATAGAGGATTGAACAGGATAGAAGATAGGATACGATAGAGGATAGGATATGATAGAGGATAGGATAGGATAGAGGATAGGATATGATAGAGGATAGGATAGGATACATGGTATTATAGGGTAGAGGATAGTATAGGATAGGGGATTCGATAGGATAGAGGATAGGATAGGATAGAGTATAGGATTGGATTGAGGATAGGATAGGATAGAGGATAGGATAGGATAGAGGATAAGATAGCATAGTGGATAGGATAAGATAGAGGATAGGATAGAATAGAGGACAGGATAGGATAGAGGATAAGATAGGATAGAGGATAGGATAGGATAGAGGACAGGATAGGATAGAGGATAAGATAGGATAGAGGATAGGATAGGATAGAGGATAGGATAGGAAAGAGGGTAGGATATGATAGAGGATAGAATAGGATGGAGGATAGGATAGACGATAGGATACGATAAGAGGATAGAATACGATAGAGGATAGGATAGGATTGAGGATAGGATAGGATAGAGGATAGGATAGGATAGTCGAGAAGATAGGATAGAGGATAGGATAGGATTGAGGATAGGATATGATAGAGGATAGGATAGGAAAGAGGATAGGATATGATAGAGGATAGAATAGGATGGAGGATAGGATAGAGGATAGGATACGATAAGAGGATAGAATAGGAGAGAGGATAGGATAGGATTGAGGATAGGATAGGATAGAGGATAGGATAGGGTTGAGGATAGGATAGGAATGCGGATAGGATAGGATTGAGGATAGGATTGGATAGAGGATAGGATAGGATTGAGGATAGGATAGGATTGAGGATAGGATAGGATAGAGGATAGGATAGGATAGAGGATAAGATAGGGGATTGGATTGGATAGAGTATAGGATAGGATAGAGGATAGGATAGGATAGAGTATAGGACAGGATTGAGAATAGGATAGGATAGCATATAGAATAGGAAATAGGATAGGATAGCATAGAGGATAGTATATAATAGAGGATAGGACAAGATTGAGGATAGGATAGAGGATTGGATAGTATTGAGGATACTATAGGATAGAATATAGGATACAATTGAGGATATGATAGGAATGAGGATAGGATGGGATTGAGGATAGGATAGAGAATTGGATAGGATAGAAGATTGGATGGGATAGAGGATAGGATAGAGGATTGGATAGGATAGAGAGTAGGATACGATAGAGGATAGGATATGATAGAGGATAGGATAGGATAGAGGATAGGATAGCATAGAGGATAGGATACGATAGAGGCTAGGATAGGATAGGGTATAGGATTGGATTGAGTATAGGATAGAGGATTTTATAGGATAGAGGATTGAACAGGATAGAAGATAGGATACGATAGAGGATAGGATATGATAGAGGATAGGATAGGATAGAGGATAGGATATGATAGAGGATAGGATAGGATACATGGTATTATAGGGTAGAGGATAGTATAGGATAGGGGATTCGATAGGATAGAGGATAGGATAGGATAGAGTATAGGATTGGATTGAGGATAGGATAGGATAGAGGATAGGATAGGATAGAGGATAAGATAGCATAGTGGATAGGATAAGATAGAGGATAGGATAGAATAGAGGACAGGATAGGATAGAGGATAAGATAGGATAGAGGATAGGATAGGATAGAGGACAGGATAGGATAGAGGATAAGATAGGATAGAGGATAGGATAGGATAGAGGATAGGATAGGAAAGAGGGTAGGATATGATAGAGGATAGAATAGGATGGAGGATAGGATAGACGATAGGATACGATAAGAGGATAGAATACGATAGAGGATAGGATAGGATTGAGGATAGGATAGGATAGAGGATAGGATAGGATAGTCGAGAAGATAGGATAGAGGATAGGATAGGATTGAGGATAGGATATGATAGAGGATAGGATAGGAAAGAGGATAGGATATGATAGAGGATAGAATAGGATGGAGGATAGGATAGAGGATAGGATACGATAAGAGGATAGAATAGGAGAGAGGATAGGATAGCATAGAGGATAGGATACGATAGAGGCTAGGATAGGATAGGGTATAGGATTGGATTGAGTATAGGATAGGATTGAGGATAGGATAGGATAGAGGATAGGATAGGATAGAGGATAAGATAGGGGATTGGATTGGATAGAGTATAGGATAGGATAGAGGATAGGATAGGATAGAGTATAGGACAGGATTGAGAATAGGATAGGATAGCATATAGAATAGGAAATAGGATAGGATAGCATAGAGGATAGGATATAATAGAGGATAGGACAAGATTGAGGATAGGATAGAGGATTGGATAGTATTGAGGATACTATAGGATAGAATATAGGATACAATTGAGGATATGATAGGAATGAGGATAGGATAGGATTGAGGATAGGATAGAGAATTGGATAGGATAGAAGATTGGATGGGATAGAGGATAGGATAGAGGATTGGATAGGATAGAGAGTAGGATACGATAGAGGATAGGATATGATAGAGGATAGGATAGGATAGAGGATAGGATAGGACAGAGGATAGGATAGGATAGAGGATAGGATAGGATAGAGGATAGGATAGGAAGGAGGATAGGATAGGATAGAGGATATGATCGGATAGAGGATAGGATAGGATAGAGGACAGGATAGGAAAGAGTATAGGATAGGATAGGGGATGGGCTAGGATAGAGGATACGATATAATTGAAGATACGATGTTATAGCGGATAGGATAGGATAGAGGATAGGATAGGATAGAGGATCATATAGGATAGAGGATAGGATATGATAGAGGATAGGAAAGGATAGAGGATAAGTTAGGATAGTGGATAGGATAAGATAGAGGATAGGATAGAATAGAGGACAGGATAAGATAGAGGATAAGATAGGATAGAGGATAGGATAGGATAGAGGACAGGATAGGATAGAGGATAAGGTAGGATAGAGGATAAGAAAGGATAGAGGATACGATAGGATAGAGGATAGGATATGGTAGAGGATAGAATAGGATTGAGGATAGGACAGGATAGAGTATAGGATTGGATTGAGGATAGGATAGGATAGAGATTAGGATACGATAGAGGATTGGATAGGATACATTGTATTATAGGGTAGAGGATAGGATAGGATAGAGGATAGGATAGGGGATTGGATAGGATAGAGGATAGGATAGGATAGAGCATACGATAGAGGATAGGATAGGATAGAGGATAGGATAGGATAGAGAATAGAATAGGATAGAGGATAGGATAGGATAGAGGATAGGATAGGATAGAGGATAGGATAGGATAGAGGATACGATAGAGGATAGGATAGGATAGACGATAGTATAGGATAGAGGATACTATAGGATAGAGGATAGGATAGGATTGAGGATAGGATAGGATAGAGGATAGGATAGGATAGAGGAAAGGATAGGATAGAGGATAGGATAGGTTTGAGGATAGGATAGGATTGAGGATAGGATAGGATAGAGGATAGGATAGGATAGAGGATAAGATAGGGGTTTGGATTGGATAGAGTATAGGATAGGATAGAGGATAGGATAGGATAGAGTATAGGATTGGATTGAGGATAGGATAGGATAGAGGATAGAATAGGATAGAGGATAGGATAGCATAGTGGATAGGATAGGATTGAGGATAAGATAGAGGATACGATAGGATAGAGCATACGATAGAGGATAGGATAGGATAGAGTATAGGACAGGATTGAGAATAGGATAGGATAGCAGATAGAATAGGAAATAGGATAGGATAGCATAGAGGATAGGATATAATAGAGGATAGGACAAGATTGAGGATAGGATAGAGGATTGGATAGGATTGAGGATACTATAGGATAGAATATAGGATACAATTGAGGATATGATAGGAATGAGGATAGGATAGGATTGAGGATAGGATAGAGGATTGGATAGGATAGAAGATTGGATGGGATAGAGGATAGGATAGAGGATTGGATAGGATAGAGAGTAGGATACGATAGAGGATAGGATATGATAGAGGATCGGATAGGATAGAGGATAGGATAGGACAGAGGATAGGATAGGATAGAGGATAGGATAGGATAGAGGATAGGATAGGAAGGAGGATAGGATAGGATAGAGGATATGATCGGATAGAGGATAGGATAGGATAGAGGACAGGATAGGAAAGAGTATAGGATAGGATAAGGGAAAGGCTAGGATACAGGATACGATATAATTGAAGATACGATGTTATAGCGGATAGGATAGGATAGAGGATAGGATAGGATAGAGGATCATATAGGATAGAGGATAGGATATGATAGAGGATAGGAAAGGATAGAGGATAAGTTAGGATAGTGGATAGGATAAGATAGAGGATAGGATAGAATAGAGGACAGGATAAGATAGAGGATAAGATAGGATAGAGGATAGGATAGGATAGAGGACAGGATAGGATAGAGGATAAGGTAGGATAGAGGATAAGAAAGGATAGAGGATACGATAGGATAGAGGATAGGATATGGTAGAGGATAGAATAGGATTGAGGATAGGACAGGATAGAGTATAGGATTGGATTGAGGATAGGATAGGATAGAGATTAGGATACGATAGAGGATTGGATTGGATACATGGTATTATAGGGTAGAGGATAGGATAGGATAGAGGATAGGATAGGGGATTGGATAGGATAGAGGATAGGATAGGATAGAGCATACGATAGAGGATAGGATAGGATAGAGGATAGGATAGGATAGAGAATAGAATAGGATAGAGGATAGGATAGGATAGAGGATAGGATAGGATAGAGGATAGGATAGAGGATTGGATAGGATAGAGGATTTGATACGATAGAGGATAGGATAGGATAGAGGATGGTATAGGATAGAGGATACTATAGGATAGAGGATAGGATAGGATTGAGGATAGGATAGGATAGAGGATAGGATAGGATAGAGGATACGATAGGGGATTGGATTGGATAGAGGATAGGATAAGATAGAGGATAGGATAGGATAGAGTATAGGATTGGATTGAGGATAGGATAGGATAGAGGACAGAATAGGATAGAGGATAGGATAGCATAGTGGATAGGATAGGATTGAGGATAAGATAGGATAGAGGATACTATAGGATAGAATATAGGATACAATTGAGGATAGGATAGGAATGAGGATAGGATAGGATTGAGGATAGGATAGAGGATTGGATAGGATAGAAGATTGGATGGGATAGAGGATAGGGTAGGATAGAGGATAGTATAGGATAGAGGATACTATAGGATAGAGGATAGGATAGGATTGAGGATAGGATAGGATAGAGGATAGGATGGGATAGAGGATAGGATAGGATTGAGGATAGGATAGGATTGAGGATAGGATAGGATAGAGGATAGGATAGGATAGAGGATAAGATAGGGGATTGGATTGGATAGAGGATAGAATAGGAAATAGGATAGGATAGCATAGAGGATAGGATAGGATAGAGGATAGGATAGGATAGATTATAGGATATGATATAGGATAGGATAGTATTGAGGATAGGATAGGATAGATGAGAGGATAGGATAGAGGATAGGATAGGATTGAGGATAGGATAGGATTGTGGATAGGATAGGATAGAGGAAAGGATAGGATAAAGGATAGGATAGGATTGAGGATAGGATAGGATTGCGGATAGGATAGGATAGAGGAAAGGATAGGATAGAGGATACTATAGGATAGATTATAGGATAGGAATGAGTATAGGATAGGATTGAGGATAGGATTGGATAGAGGATAGGATAGGATAGAGGAAAGGATAGGATAGAGGATACTATAGGATAGATTATAGGATAGGATTGAGTATAGGATAGGATTGAGGATAGGATTGGATAGAGGATAGGATAGGATAGAGGATAGGATAGGATTGAGGATACTATAGGATCGATTATAGGATAGGATTGAGGATAGGATAGGAATGAGGATAGGATAGGATTGAGGATAGGATAGGATAGAGGATACGATAGAGGATAGGATAGGATAGAGGATAGGATAGGATAGTGGAGAGGATAGGATAGAGGATAGGATAGGATTGAGGATAGGATATGATAGAGGATAGGATAGGATAGAGGATACTATAGGATAGATTATAGGATAGGATTGAGGATAGGATAGGAATGAGGATAGGATAGGATTGAGGATAGGATAGGATGGAGGATACGATAGAGGATTGGATAGAATAGAGGATAGGATACGATAGAGGATAGGATAGGATAGAGGATAGGATTGGATTGAGGATAGATAGGATAGAGGATAGAATAGGATAGAGGATAGGATAGGATAGAGGATACGATAGGAAAGAGGATAGGATATGATAGATAATAGAATAGGATGGAGGATAGGATAGAGGATAGGATACGATAAAAGGATAGAATAGGATAGAGGATAGGATAGGATTGAGGATAGGATAGGAGAGAGGATAGGATAGGATAGTGGAGAGGATAGGATAGAGGATAGGATAGGATTGAGGATAGGATAGGATTGTGGATAGGATAGGATAGTGGAAAGGATAGGATAGACGATAGGATAGGATTGAGGATAGGATAGGATTGCGGATAGGATAGGATAGAGGAAAGGATAGGATAGAGGATACTATAGGATAGATTATAGGATAGGAATGAGTATAGGATAGGATTGAGGATAGGATTGGATAGAGGATAGGATAGGACAGAGGAAAGGATAGTATAGAGGATACTATAGGATAGATTATAGGATAGGAATTAGTATAGGATAGGATTGAGGATAGGATTGGATAGAGGATAGGATAGGATAGAGGATAGGATAGGATTGAGGATACTATAGGATAGATTATAGGATAGGATTGAGGATAGGATAGGAATGAGGATAGGATAGGATTGAGGATAGGATAGGATAGAGGATACGATAGAGGATTGGATAGGATAAAGGACAAGATAGGATAGAGGATAGGATAGGATAGACGATAGGATAGAATAGAGGACAGAATAGGATAGAGGATAAGATAGGATAGAGGATAGGATAGGATAGAGGACAGGATAGGATAGAGGATAAGATAGGATAGAGGATAGGATAGGATAGAGGATAGGATACGATAAAAGGATAGAATAGGATAGAGGATAGGATAGGATTGAGGATAGGATAGGAGAGAGGATAGGATAGGATAGTGGAGAGGATAGGATAGAGGATAGGATAGGATTGAGGATAGGATATGATAGAGGATAGGATAGGATAGAGGATACTATAGGATAGATTATAGGATATGATAGAGGATAGGATAGTATTGAGGATAGGATAGGATAGAGGAGAGGATAGGATAGAGGATAGGATATGATTGAGGATAGGATAGGATTGTGGATAGGATAGGATAGAGGAAAGGATAGGATAGACGATAGGATAGGATTGAGGATAGGATAGGATTGCGGATAGGATAGGATAGAGGAAAGGATAGGATAGAGGATACTATAGGATAGATTATAGGATAGGAATGAGTATAGGATAGGATTGAGGATAGGATTGGATAGAGGATAGGATAGGACAGAGGAAAGGATAGTATAGAGGATACTATAGGATAGATTATAGGATAGGAATTAGTATAGGATAGGATTGAGGATAGGATTGGATAGAGGATAGGATAGGATAGAGGATAGGATAGGATTGAGGATACTATAGGATAGATTATAGGATAGGATTGAGGATAGGATAGGAATGAGGATAGGATAGGATTGAGGATAGGATAGGATAGAGGATACGATAGAGGATTGGATAGGATAAAGGACAAGATAGGATAGAGGATAGGATAGGATAGACGATAGGATAGAATAGAGGACAGGATAGGATAGAGGATAAGATAGGATAGAGGATAGGATAGGATAGAGGACAGGATAGGATAGAGGATAAGATAGGATAGAGGATAGGATAGGATAGAGGATAGGATAGGAAAGAGGGTAGGATATGATAGAGGATAGAATAGGATGGAGGATAGGATAGAGGATAGGATACGATAAGAGGATAGAATAGGATAGAGGATAGGATAGGATTGAGGATAGGATAGGATAGAGGATAGGATAGGATAGTCGAGAAGATAGGATAGAGGATAGGATAGGATTGAGGATAGGATATGATAGAGGATAGGATAGGAAAGAGGATAGGATATGATAGAGGATAGAATAGGATGGAGGATAGGATAGAGGATAGGATACGATAAGAGGATAGAATAGGAGAGAGGATAGGATAGGATTGAGGATAGGATAGGATAGAGGATAGGATATGATACAGAATAGGATAGGATACATGGTATTATAGGGTAGAGGATAGTATAGGATAGGGGATTCGATAGGATAGAGGATAGGATAGGATAGAGTATAGGATTGGATTGAGGATAGGATAGGATAGAGGATAGGATAGGATAGAGTATAGGATTGGATTGAGGATAGGATAGGATAGAGGATAGAATAGGATAGAGGATAGGATAGCATAGTGGATAGGATAGGATTGAGGATAGGATAGAGGATTGGATATGATAGGAGATCGAATACGATAGAGGATAGGATATGATAGAGGATAGGATAGGATGGAGTATAGGATTGGATTGAGGATAGATAGGATAGAGGATAGAATAGGATAGAGGATAGGATAGCATAGAGGATAGGATAGGATAGAGGATAGGATAGGATTGAGTATAGGATAGAGGATTGGATAGGATAGAGGATTGGACAGGATAGAAGATAGGATACGATAGAGGATAGGATATGATAGAGGATAGGATAGGATAGAGGATAAGATAGCATAGTGGATAGGATAAGATAGAGGATAGGATAGAATAGAGGACAGGATAGGATAGAGGATAAGATAGGATAGAGGATAGGATAGGATAGAGGACAGGATAGGATAGAGGATAAGATAGGATAGAGGATAGGTTAGGATAGAGGATAGGATAGGAAAGAGGATAGGATATGATAGAGGATAGAATAGGATGGAGGATAGGATAGAGGATAGGATACGATAAGAGGATAGGATAGGATAGAGGATGGTATAGGATAGAGGATACTATAGGATAGAGGATAGGATAGGATTGAGGATAGGATAGGATAGAGGATAGGATAGGATAGAGGATAGGATAGGATAGAGGATAGGATAGGATTGAGGATAGGATAGGATTGAGGATAGGATAGGATAGAGGATAGGATAGGATAGAGGATACGATAGAGGATAGGATAGGATAGACGATAGTATAGGATAGAGGATACTATAGGATAGAGGATAGGATAGGATTGAGGATAGGATAGGATAGAGTATAGGATTGGATTGAGGATAGGATAGGATAGAGGATAGAATAGGATAGAGGATAGGATAGCATAGTGGATAGGATAGGATTGAGGATAAGATAGAGGATACGATAGGATAGAGCATACGATAGAGGATAGGATAGGATAGAGTATAGGACAGGATTGAGAATAGGATAGGATAGCAGATAGAATAGGAAATAGGATAGGATAGCATAGAGGATAGGATATAATAGAGGATAGGACAAGATTGAGGATAGGATAGAGGATTGGATAGGATTGAGGATACTATAGGATAGAATATAGAATACAATTGAGGATATGATAGGAATGAGGATAGGATAGGATTGAGGATAGGATAGAGGATTGGATAGGATAGAGAGTAGGATACGATAGAGGATAGGATATGATAGAGGATAGGATAGGATAGAGGATAGGATAGGACAGAGGATAGGATAGGATAGAGGATAGGATAGGATAGAGGATAGGATAGGAAGGAGGATAGGATAGGATAGAGGATATGATCGGATAGAGGATAGGATAGGATAGAGGACAGGATAGGAAAGAGTATAGGATAGGATAGGATAGAGGACAGGATAGGAAAGAGTATAGGATAGGATAGGGGATGGGCTAGGATAGAGGATACGATATAATTGAAGATACGATGTTATAGCGGATAGGATAGGATAGAGGATAGGATAGGATAGAGGATCATATAGGATAGAGTATAGGACAGGATTGAGAATAGGATAGGATAGCAGATAGAATAGGAAATAGGATAGGATAGCATAGAGGATAGGATATAATAGAGGATAGGACAAGATTGAGGATAGGATAGAGGATTGGATAGGATTGAGGATACTATAGGATAGAATATAGGATACAATTGAGGATATGATAGGAATGAGGATAGGATAGGATTGAGGATAGGATAGAGGATTGGATAGGATAGAAGATTGGATGGGATAGAGGATAGGATAGAGGATTGGATAGGATAGAGAGTAGGATACGATAGAGGATAGGATATGATAGAGGATCGGATAGGATAGAGGATAGGATAGGACAGAGGATAGGATAGGATAGAGGATAGGATAGGATAGAGGATAGGATAGGAAGGAGGATAGGATAGGATAGAGGATAGGATAGGATAGAGGATAGGATAGGATTGAGGATAGGATAGGATTGAGGATAGGATAGGATAGAGGATAGGATAGGATAGAGGATACGATAGAGGATAGGATAGGATAGACGATAGTATAGGATAGAGGATACTATAGGATAGAGGATAGGATAGGATTGAGGATAGGATAGGATAGAGGATAGGATAGGATAGAGGAAAGGATAGGATAGAGGATAGGATAGGATTGAGGATAGGATAGGATTGAGGATAGGATAGGATAGAGGATAGGATAGGATAGAGGATAAGATAGGGGTTTGGCTTGGATAGAGTATAGGATAGGATAGAGGATAGGATAGGATAGAGTATAGGATTGGATTGAGGATAGGATAGGATAGAGGATAGAATAGGATAGAGGATAGGATAGCATAGTGGATAGGATAGGATTGAGGATAAGATAGAGGATACGATAGGATAGAGCATACGATAGAGGATAGGATAGGATAGAGTATAGGACAGGATTGAGAATAGGATAGGATAGCAGATAGAATAGGAAATAGGATAGGATAGCATAGAGGATAGGATATAATAGAGGATAGGACAAGATTGAGGATAGGATAGAGGATTGGATAGGTTTGAGGATACTATAGGATAGAATATAGAATACAATTGAGGATATGATAGGAATGAGGATAGGATAGGATTGAGGATAGGATAGAGGATTGGATAGGATAGAGAGTAGGATACGATAGAGGATAGGATAGGAAGGAGGATAGGATAGGATAGAGGATATGATCGGATAGAGGATAGGGTAGGATAGAGGACAGGATAGGAAAGAGTATAGGATAGGATAGGATAGAGGACAGGATAGGAAAGAGTATAGGATAGGATAGGGGATGGGCTAGGATAGAGGATACGATATAATTGAAGATACGATGTTATAGCGGATAGGATAGGATAGAGGATAGGATAGGATAGAGGATCATATAGGATAGAGGATAGGATATGATAGAGGATAGGAAAGGATAGAGGATAAGTTAGGATAGTGGATAGGATAAGATAGAGGATAGGATAGAATAGCGGCCAGGATAGGATAGAGGATAAGATAGGATAGAGGATAGGATAGGATAGAGGACAGGATAGGATAGAGGATAAGGTAGCATAGTGGATAGGATAAGATAGAGGAATAGGATAGAATAGAGGACAGGATAGGATAGAGGATAAGATAGGATAGAGGATAGGATAGGATAGAGGATAGAATAGGATGGAGGATAGGATAGAGGATAGGATACGATAAGAGGATAGAATAGGATAGAGGATAGGATAGGATTGAGGATAGGATAGGATAGAGGATAGGATAGGATAGAGGATAGGATAGGATTGAGGATAGGATAGAGGATAGGATAGCATAGAGGATAGGATAGGATAGAGGATTGGATAGGATAGAGGATTGGACAGGATAGAAGATAGGATACGATAGACGCTAGGATATGATAGAGGATAGGATAGGATAGAGGATAAGATAGCATAGTGGATAGGATAAGATAGAGGATAGGATAGAATAGAGGACAGGATAGGATAGAGGATAAGATAGGATAGAGGATAGGATAGGATAGAGGACAGGATAGGATAGAGGATAAGATAGGATAGAGGATAGGATAGGATAGAGGATAGGATAGGAAAGAGGATAGGATATGATAGAGGATAGAATAGGATGGAGGATAGGATAGAGGATAGGATACGATAAGAGGATAGGATAGGATAGAGGATGGTATAGGATAGAGGATACTATAGGATAGAGGATAGGATAGGATTGAGGATAGGATAGGATAGAGGATAGGATAGGATAGAGGATAGGATAGGATAGAGGATAGGATAGGATTGAGGATAGGATAGGATTGAGGATAGGATAGGATAGAGGATAGGATAGGATAAAGGATACGATAGAGGATAGGATAGGATAGACGATAGTATAGGATAGAGGATACTATAGGATAGAGGATAGGATAGGATTGAGGATAGGATAGGATAGAGGATAGGATAGGATAGAGGAAAGGATAGGATAGAGGATAGGATAGGATTGAGGATAGGATAGGATTGAGGATAGGATAGGAAATAGGGTAGGATATGATAGAGGATAGAATAGGATGGAGGATAGGATAGAGGATAGGATACGATAAGAGGATAGAATAGGATAGAGGATAGGATAGGATAGAGGATAGGATAGGATAGAGGATAGGATAGGATTGAGGATAGGATAGGATTGAGGATAGGATAGGATAGAGGATAGGATAGGATAAAGGATACGATAGAGGATAGGATAGGATAGACGATAGTATAGGATAGAGGATACTATAGGATAGAGGATAGGATAGGATTGAGGATAGGATAGGATAGAGGATAGGATAGGATAGAGGAAAGGATAGGATAGAGGATAGGATAGGATTGAGGATAGGATAGGATTGAGGATAGGATAGGAAATAGGGTAGGATATGATAGAGGATAGAATAGGATGGAGGATAGGATAGAGGATAGGATACGATAAGAGGATAGAATAGGATAGAGGATAGGATAGGATTGAGGATAGGATATGATAGAGGATAGGATAGGAAAGAGGATAGGATATGATAGAGGATAGAATAGGATGGAGGATAGGATAGAGGATAGGATACGATAAGAGGATAGAATAGGAGAGAGGATAGGATAGGATTGAGGATAGGATAGGATAGAGGATAGGATAGGGTTGAGGATAGGATAGGAATGCGGATAGGATAGGATTGAGGATAGGATTGGATAGAGGATAGGATAGGATTGAGGATAGGATAGGATAGAGGATAGGATAGGATAGAGGATACTATAGGATAGAGGATAGGATAGGATTGAGTATAGGATAGAGGATTGGATAGGATAGAGGATTGGACAGGATAGAAGATAGGATACGATAGAGGCTAGGATATGATAGAGGATAGGATAGGATTGAGGATTGGATTGGATAGTGGATAGGATAGGATAGAGTATACGATAGAGGATAGGATAGGATATGATAGAGGATAGGATAGGATAGAGGATAAGATAGCATAGTGGATAGGATAAGATAGAGGAATAGGATAGAATAGAGGACAGGATAGGATAGAGGATAAGATAGGATAGAGGATAGGATAGGATAGAGGATAGGATAGGATAGAGGATAGGATAGGATTGAGGATAGGATAGAGGATAGGATAGCATAGAGGATAGGATAGGATAGAGGATAGGATAGGATTGAGTATAGGATAGAGGATTGGATAGGATAGAGGATTGGACAGGATAGAAGATAGGATACGATAGGGGCTAGGATATGATAGAGGATAGGATAGGATAGAGGATAAGATAGCATAGTGGATAGGATAAGATAGAGGATAGGATAGAATAGAGGACAGGATAGGATAGAGGATAAGATAGGATAGAGGATAGGATAGGATAGAGGATAGGATAGGAAAGAGGATAGGATATGATAGAGGATAGAATAGGATGGAGGATAGGATAGAGGATAGGATACGATAAGAGGATAGAATAGGAGAGAGGATAGGATAGGATTGAGGATAGGATAGGATAGAGGATAGGATAGGGTTGAGGATAGGATAGGAATGCGGATAGGATAGGATTGAGGATAGGATTGGATAGAGGATAGGATAGGATTGAGGATAGGATAGGATTGAGGATAGGATAGGATAGAGGATAGGATAGGATAGAGGATACTATAGGATAGAGGATAGGATAGGATTGAGTATAGGATAGAGGATTGGATAGGATAGAGGATTGGACAGGATAGAAGATAGGATACGATAGAGGCTAGGATATGATAGAGGATAGGATAGGATTGAGGATTGGATTGGATAGTGGATAGGATAGGATAGAGTATACGATAGAGGATAGGATAGGATATGATAGAGGATAGGATAGGATAGAGGATAAGATAGCATAGTGGGTAGGATAAGATAGAGGAATAGGATAGAATAGAGGACAGGATAGGATAGAGGATAAGATAGGATAGAGGATAGGATAGGATAGAGGATAGGATAGGATAGAGGATAGGATAGGATTGAGGATAGGATAGAGGATAGGATAGCATAGAGGATAGGATAGGATAGAGGATAGGATAGGATTGAGTATAGGATAGAGGATTGGATAGGATAGAGGATTGGACAGGATAGAAGATAGGATACGATAGAGGCTAGGATATGATAGAGGATAGGATAGGATAGAGGATAAGATAGCATAGTGGATAGGATAAGATAGAGGATAGGATAGAATAGAGGACAGGATAGGATAGAGGATAAGATAGGATAGAGGATAGGATAGGATAGAGGACAGGATAGGATAGAGGATAAGATAGGATAGAGGATAGGATAGGATAGAGGATAGGATAGGAAAGAGGGTAGGATATGATAGAGGATAGGATAGGATGGAGTATAGGATTGGATTGAGGATAGATAGGATAGAGGATAGAATAGGATAGAGGATAGGATAGCATAGAGGATAGGATAGGATAGAGGATAGGATAGGATTGAGGATAGGATAGAGGATAGGATAGCATAGAGGATAGGATAGGATAGAGGATAGGATAGGATTGAGTATAGGATAGAGGATTGGATAGGATAGAGGATTGGACAGGATAGAAGATAGGATACGATAGAGGATTGGATATGATAGAGGATAGGATAGGATAGAGGATAAGATAGCATAGTGGATAGGATAAGATAGAGGATAGGATAGAATAGAGGACAGGATAGGATAGAGGATAAGATAGGATAGAGGATAGGATAGGATAGAGGACAGGATAGGATAGAGGATAAGATAGGATAGAGGATAGGATAGGATAGAGGATAGGATAGGAAAGAGGATAGGATATGATAGAGGATAGAATAGGATGGAGGATAGGATAGAGGATAGGATACGATAAGAGGATAGGATAGGATAGAGGATGGTATAGGATAGAGGATACTATAGGATAGAGGATAGGATAGGATTGAGGATAGGATAGGATAGAGGATAGGATAGGATAGAGGATAGGACAGGATTGAGAATAGGATAGGATAGCAGATAGAATAGGAAATAGGATAGGATAGCATAGAGGATAGGATAGGATAGAGGATAGGACAAGATTGAGGATAGGATAGAGGATTGGATAGGATTGAGGATACTATAGGATAGAATATAGGATACAATTGAGGATATGATAGGAATGAGGATAGGATAGGATTGAGGATAGGATAGAGGATTGGATAGGATAGAAGATTGGATGGGATAGAGGATAGGATAGAGGATTGGATAGGATAGAGAGTAGGATACGATAGAGGATAGGATAGGATAGAGGATAGGATAGGATAGAGGATAGGATAGGAAGGAGGATAGGATAGGATAGAGGATAGGATCGGATAGAGGATAGGATAGGATAGAGGACAGGATAGGAAAGAGTATAGGATAGGATAGGGGATGGGCTAGGATAGAGGATACGATATAATTGAAGATACGATGTTATAGCGGATAGGATAGGATAGAGGATAGGATAGGATAGAGGATCATATAGGATAGAGGATAGGATATGATAGAGGATAGGAAAGGATAGAGGATAAGTTAGGATAGTGGATAGGATAAGATAGAGGATAGGATAGAATAGCGGCCAGGATAGGATAGAGGATAAGATAGGATAGAGGATAGGATAGGATAGAGGACAGGATAGGATAGAGGATAAGGTAGCATAGTGGATAGGATAAGATAGAGGAATAGGATAGAATAGAGGACAGGATAGGATAGAGGATAAGATAGGATAGAGGATAGGATAGGATAGAGGATAGAATAGGATGGAGGATAGGATAGAGGATAGGATACGATAAGAGGATAGAATAGGATAGAGGATAGGATAGGATTGAGGATAGGATAGGATAGAGGATAGGATAGGATAGAGGATAGGATAGGATTGAGGATAGGATAGAGGATAGGATAGCATAGAGGATAGGATAGGATAGAGGATTGGATAGGATAGAGGATTGGACAGGATAGAAGATAGGATACGATAGAGGCTAGGATATGATAGAGGATAGGATAGGATAGAGGATAAGATAGCATAGTGGATAGGATAAGATAGAGGATAGGATAGAATAGAGGACAGGATAGGATAGAGGATAAGATAGGATAGAGGATAGGATAGGATAGAGGACAGGATAGGATAGAGGATAAGATAGGATAGAGGATAGGATAGGATAGAGGATAGGATAGGAAAGAGGATAGGATATGATAGAGGATAGAATAGGATGGAGGATAGGATAGAGGATAGGATACGATAAGAGGATAGGATAGGATAGAGGATGGTATAGGATAGAGGATACTATAGGATAGAGGGTAGGATAGGATTGAGGATAGGATAGGATAGAGGATAGGATAGGATAGAGGATAGGATAGGATAGAGGATAGGATAGGATTGAGGATAGGATAGGATTGAGGATAGGATAGGATAGAGGATAGGATAGGATAAAGGATACGATAGAGGATAGGATAGGATAGACGATAGTATAGGATAGAGGATACTATAGGATAGAGGATAGGATAGGATTGAGGATAGGATAGGATAGAGGATAGGATAGGATAGAGG
This sequence comes from Halictus rubicundus, assembly GCF_050948215.1. Taxonomy (NCBI): domain Eukaryota; kingdom Metazoa; phylum Arthropoda; class Insecta; order Hymenoptera; family Halictidae; genus Halictus; species Halictus rubicundus. The sequence continues at coordinate 424,387 of NW_027488703.1, forward strand.
AAAGGATAGGATAGAGGATAGGATAGGATTGAGGATAGGATAGGATTGAGGATAGGATAGGAAAGAGGGTAGGATATGATAGAGGATAGAATAGGATGGAGGATAGGATAGAGGATAGGATACGATAAGAGGATAGAATAGGATAGAGGATAGGATAGGATTGAGGATAGGATAGGATAGAGGATAGGATAGGATAGTCGAGAAGATAGGATAGAGGATAGGATAGGATTGAGGATAGGATATGATAGAGGATAGGATAGGAAAGAGGATAGGATATGATAGAGGATAGAATAGGATGGAGGATAGGATAGAGGATAGGATACGATAAGAGGATAGAATAGGAGAGAGGATAGGATAGGATTGAGGATAGGATAGGATAGAGGATAGGATAGGGTTGAGGATAGGATAGGAATGCGGATAGGATAGGATTGAGGATAGGATTGGATAGAGGATAGGATAGGATTGAGGATAGGATAGGATAGAGGATAGGATAGGATAGAGGATACTATAGGATAGAGGATAGGATAGGATTGAGTATAGGATAGAGGATTGGATAGGATAGAGGATTGGACAGGATAGAAGATAGGATACGATAGAGGCTAGGATATGATAGAGGATAGGATAGGATTGAGGATTGGATTGGATAGTGGATAGGATAGGATAGAGTATACGATAGAGGATAGGATAGGATATGATAGAGGATAGGATAGGATAGAGGATAAGATAGCATAGTGGATAGGATAAGATAGAGGAATAGGATAGAATAGAGGACAGGATAGGATAGAGGATAAGATAGGATAGAGGATAGGATAGGATAGAGGATAGGATAGGATAGAGGATAGGATAGGATTGAGGATAGGATAGAGGATAGGATAGCATAGAGGATAGGATAGGATAGAGGATAGGATAGGATTGAGTATAGGATAGAGGATTGGATAGGATAGAGGATTGGACAGGATAGAAGATAGGATACGATAGGGGCTAGGATATGATAGAGGATAGGATAGGATAGAGGATAAGATAGCATAGTGGATAGGATAAGATAGAGGATAGGATAGAATAGAGGACAGGATAGGATAGAGGATAAGATAGGATAGAGGATAGGATAGGATAGAGGACAGGATAGGATAGAGGATAAGATAGGATAGAGGATAGGATAGGATAGAGGATAGGATAGGAAAGAGGATAGGATATGATAGAGGATAGAATAGGATGGAGGATAGGATAGAGGATAGGATACGATAAGAGGATAGAATAGGAGAGAGGATAGGATAGGATTGAGGATAGGATAGGATAGAGGATAGGATAGGGTTGAGGATAGGATAGGAATGCGGATAGGATAGGATTGAGGATAGGATTGGATAGAGGATAGGATAGGATTGAGGATAGGATAGGATTGAGGATAGGATAGGATAGAGGATAGGATAGGATAGAGGATACTATAGGATAGAGGATAGGATAGGATTGAGTATAGGATAGAGGATTGGATAGGATAGAGGATTGGACAGGATAGAAGATAGGATACGATAGAGGCTAGGATATGATAGAGGATAGGATAGGATTGAGGATTGGATTGGATAGTGGATAGGATAGGATAGAGTATACGATAGAGGATAGGATAGGATATGATAGAGGATAGGATAGGATACAGGATAAGATAGCATAGTGGGTAGGATAAGATAGAGGATAGGATAGGATTGAGTATAGGATAGAGGATTGGATAGGATAGAGGATTGGACAGGATAGAAGATAGGATACGATAGAGGATTGGATATGATAGAGGATAGGATAGGATAGAGGATAAGATAGCATAGTGGATAGGATAAGATAGAGGATAGGATAGAATAGAGGACAGGATAGGATAGAGGATAAGATAGGATAGAGGATAGGATAGGATAGAGGACAGGATAGGATAGAGGATAAGATAGGATAGAGGATAGGATAGGATAGAGGATAGGATAGGAAAGAGGATAGGATATGATAGAGGATAGAATAGGATGGAGGATAGGATAGAGGATAGGATACGATAAGAGGATAGGATAGGATAGAGGATGGTATAGGATAGAGGATACTATAGGATAGAGGATAGGATAGGATTGAGGATAGGATAGGATAGAGGATAGGATAGGATAGAGGATAGGACAGGATTGAGAATAGGATAGGATAGCAGATAGAATAGGAAATAGGATAGGATAGCATAGAGGATAGGATATAATAGAGGATAGGAAAAGATTGAGGATAGGATAGAGGATTGGATAGGATTGAGGATACTATAGGATAGAATATAGGATACAATTGAGGATATGATAGGAATGAGGATAGGATAGGATTGAGGATAGGATAGAGGATTGGATAGGATAGAAGATTGCATGGGATAGAGGATAGGATAGAGGATTCGATAGGATAGAGAGTAGGATACGATAGAGGATAGGATATGATAGAGGATAGGATAGGATAGAGGATAGGATAGGACAGAGGATAGGATACGATAGAGGATAGGATAGGATAGAGGATAGGATAGGATAGAGGATAGGATAGGATAGAGGATAGGATAGGACAGAGGATAGGATAGGATAGAGGATAGGATAGGATAGAGGACAGGATAGGAAAGAGTATAGGATAGGATAGGGGATGGGCTAGGATAGAGGATACGATATAATTGAAGATACGATGTTATAGCGGATAGGATAGGATAGAGGATAGGATAGGATAGAGGATCATATAGGATAGAGGATAGGATATGATAGAGGATAGGAAAGGATAGAGGATAAGTTAGGATAGTGGATAGGATAAGATAGAGGATAGGATAGAATAGAGGACAGGATAAGATAGAGGATAAGATAGGATAGAGGATAGGATAGGATAGAGGATAGGATATGATAGAGGATAGGATAGGATTGAGGATTGGATTGGATAGTGGATAGGATAGGATAGAGTATACGATAGAGGATAGGATAGGATATGATACAGAATAGGATAGGATACATGGTATTATAGGGTAGAGGATAGTATAGGATAGGGGATTCGATAGGATAGAGGATAGGATAGGATAGAGTATAGGATTGGATTGAGGATAGGATAGGATAGAGGATAGGATAGGATAGAGTATAGGATTGGATTGAGGATAGGATAGGATAGAGGATAGAATAGGATAGAGGATAGGATAGCATAGTGGATAGGATAGGATTGAGGATAGGATAGAGGATTGGATATGATAGGAGATCGAATACGATAGAGGATAGGATATGATAGAGGATAGGATAGGATGGAGTATAGGATTGGATTGAGGATAGATAGGATAGAGGATAGAATAGGATAGAGGATAGGATAGCATAGAGGATAGGATAGGATAGAGGATAGGATAGGATTGAGGATAGGATAGAGGATAGGATAGCATAGAGGATAGGATAGGATAGAGGATAGGATAGGATTGAGTATAGGATAGAGGATTGGATAGGATAGAGGATTGGACAGGATAGAAGATAGGATACGATAGAGGATAGGATATGATAGAGGATAGGATAGGATATAGGATAAGATAGCATAGTGGATAGGATAAGATAGAGGATAGGATAGAATAGAGGACAGGATAGGATAGAGGATAAGATAGGATAGAGGATAGGATAGGATAGAGGACAGGATAGGATAGAGGATAAGATAGGATAGAGGATAGGATAGGATAGAGGATAGGATAGGAAAGAGGATAGGATATGATAGAGGATAGAATAGGATGGAGGATAGGATAGAGGATAGGATACGATAAGAGGATAGGATAGGATAGAGGATGGTATAGGATAGAGGATACTATAGGATAGAGGATAGGATAGGATTGAGGATAGGATAGGATAGAGGATAGGATAGGATAGAGGATAGGATAGGATAGAGGATAGGATAGGATTGAGGATAGGATAGGATTGAGGATAGGATAGGATAGAGGATAGGATAGGATAGAGGATACGATAGAGGATAGGATAGGATAGACGATAGTATAGGATAGAGGATACTATAGGATAGAGGATAGGATACGATTGAGGATAGGATAGGATAGAGGATAGGATAGGATAGAGGAAAGGATAGGATAGAGGATAGGATAGGATTGAGGATAGGATAGGATTGAGGATAGGATAGGATAGAGGATAGGATAGGATAGAGGATAAGATAGGGGTTTGGCTTGGATAGAGTATAGGACAGGATTGAGAATAGGATAGGATAGCAGATAGAATAGGAAATAGGATAGGATAGCATAGAGGATAGGATATAATAGAGGATAGGACAAGATTGAGGATAGGATAGAGGATTGGATAGGATTGAGGATACTATAGGATAGAATATAGGATACAATTGAGGATATGATAGGAATGAGGATAGGATAGGATTGAGGATAGGATAGAGGATTGGATAGGATAGAGAGTAGGATACGATAGAGGATAGGATATGATAGAGGATAGGATAGGATAGAGGATAGGATAGGACAGAGGATAGGATAGGATAGAGGATAGGATAGGATAGAGGATAGGTTAGGAAGGAGGATAGGATAGGATAGAGGATATGATCGGATAGAGGATAGGATAATAAAGAGTATAGGATAGGATAGGGGATGGGCTAGGATAGAGGATACGATATAATTGAAGATACGATGTTATAGCGGATAGGGTAGGATAGAGGATAGGATAGGATAGAGGATCATATAGGATAGAGGATAGGATATGATAGAGGATAGGAAAGGATAGAGGATAAGTTAGGATAGTGGATAGGATAAGATAGAGGATAGGATAGAATAGAGGACAGGATAAGATAGAGGATAAGATAGGATAGAGGATAGGATAGGATAGAGGACAGGATAGGATAGAGGATAAGGTAGGATAGAGGATAAGAAAGGATAGAGGATACGATAGGATAGAGGATAGGATATGGTAGAGGATAGAATAGGATTGAGGATAGGACAGGATAGAGTATAGGATTGGATTGAGGATAGGATAGGATAGAGATTAGGATACGATAGAGGATTGGATAGGATACATGGTATTATAGGGTAGAGGATAGGATAGGATAGAGGATAGGATAGGGGATTGGATAGGATAGAGGATAGGATAGGATAGAGCATACGATAGAGGATAGGATAGGATAGAGGATAGGATAGGATAGAGAATAGAATAGGATAGAGGATAGGATAGGATAGAGGATAGGATAGGATAGAGGATAGGATAGGATAGAGGATACGATAGAGGATAGGATAGGATAGACGATAGTATAGGATAGAGGATACTATAGGATAGAGGATAGGATAGGATTGAGGATAGGATAGGATAGAGGATAGGATAGGATAGAGGAAAGGATAGGATAGAGGATAGGATAGGATTGAGGATAGGATAGGATTGAGGATAGGATAGGATAGAGGGTAGGATAGGATAGAGGATAAGATAGGGGTTTGGATTGGATAGAGTATAGGATAGGATAGAGGATAGGATAGGATAGAGTATAGGATTGGATTGAGGATAGGATAGGATAGAGGATAGAATAGGATAGAGGATAGGATAGCATAGTGGATAGGATAGGATGGAGGATAAGGTAGAGGATACGATAGAGGATAGGATAGGATAGAGTATAGGACAGGATTGAGAATAGGATAGGATAGCAGATAGAATAGGAAATAGGATAGGATAGCATAGAGGATAGGATATAATAGAGGATAGGACAAGATTGAGGATAGGATAGAGGATTGGATAGGATTGAGGATACTATAGGATAGAATATAGGATACAATTGAGGATATGATAGGAATGAGGATAGGATAGGATTGAGGATAGGATAGAGGATTGGATAGGATAGAAGATTGGATGGGATAGAGGATAGGATAGAGGATTGGATAGGATAGAGAGTAGGATACGATAGAGGATTGGATATGATAGAGGATAGGATAGGATAGAGGATAGGATAGGACAGAGGATAGGATAGGATAGAGGATAGGATAGGATAGAGGATAGGATAGGAAGGAGGATAGGATAGGATAGAGGATATGATCGGATAGAGGATAGGATAGGATAGAGGACAGGATAGGAAAGAGTATAGGATAGGATAGGGGATGGGCTAGGATAGAGGATACGATATAATTGAAGATACGATGTTATAGCGGATAGGATAGGATAGAGGATAGGATAGGATAGAGGATCATATAGGATAGAGGATAGGATATGATAGAGGATAGGAAAGGATAGTGGATAAGTTAGGATAGTGGATAGGATAAGATAGAGGATAGGATAGAATAGAGGACAGGATAAGATAGAGGATAAGATAGGATAGAGGATAGGATAGGATAGAGGACAGGATAGGATAGAGGATAAGGTAGGATAGAGGATAAGAAAGGATAGAGGATACGATAGGATAGAGGATAGGATATGGTAGAGGATAGAATAGGATTGAGGATAGGACAGGATAGAGTATAGGATTGGATTGAGGATAGGATAGGATAGAGATTAGGATACGATAGAGGATTGGATTGGATACATGGTATTATAGGGTAGAGGATAGGATAGGATAGAGGATAGGATAGGGGATTGGATAGGATAGAGGATAGGATAGGATAGAGCATACGATAGAGGATAGGATAGGATAGAGGATTTGATACGATAGAGGATAGGATAGGATAGAGGATGGTATAGGATAGAGGATACTATAGGATAGAGGATAGGATAGGATTGAGGATAGGATAGGATAGAGGATAGGATAGGATAGAGGATAGGATAGGATTGAGGATAGGATAGGATAGAGGATAGGATAGGATAGAGGATACGATAGGGGATTGGATTGGATAGAGGATAGGATAAGATAGAGGATAGGATAGGATAGAGTATAGGATTGGATTGAGGATAGGATAGGATAGAGGATAGAATAGGATAGAGGATAGGATAGCATAGTGGATAGGATAGGATTGAGGATAAGATAGGATAGAGGATACTATAGGATAGAATATAGGATACAATTGAGGATAGGATAGGAATGAGGATAGGATAGGATTGAGGATAGGATAGAGGATTGGATAGGATAGAAGATTGGATGGGATAGAGGATAGGATAGGATAGAGGATAGTATAGGATAGAGGATACTATAGGATAGAGGATAGGATAGGATTGAGGATAGGATAGGATAGAGGATAGGATAGGATAGAGGATAGGATAGGATAGAGGAAAGGATAGTATAGAGGATACTATAGGATAGATTATAGGATAGGAATTAGTATAGGATAGGATTGAGGATAGGATTGGATAGAGGATAGGATAGGATAGAGGGTAGGATAGGATTGAGGATACTATAGGATAGATTATAGGATAGGATTGAGGATAGGATAGGAATGAGGATAGGATAGGATTGAGGATAGGATAGGATAGAGGATACGATAGAGGATTGGATAGGATAAAGGACAAGATAGGATAGAGGATAGGATAGGATAGACGATAGGATAGGATAGAGGATAGGATAGGATAGAGGATAGAATAGGAAATAGGATAGGATAGCATAGAGGATAGGATAGGATAGAGGATAGGACAAGATTGAGGATAGGATAGAGGATTGGATATGATAGAAGATCGAATACGATAGAGGATAGGATATGATAGAGGATAGGATAGGATGGAGTATAGGATTGGATTGAGGATAGGATAGGATAGAGGATAGAATAGGATAGAGGATAGGATAGCATAGTGGATAGGATAGGATTGAGAATAGGATAGAGGATTGGATATGATAGAAGATCGAATACGATAGAGGATAGGATATGATAGAGGATAGGATAGGATGGAGTATAGGATTGGATTGAGGATAGATAGGATAGAGGATAGAATAGGATAGAGGATAGGATAGCATAGAGGATAGGATAGGATAGAGGATAGGATAGGATTGAGGATAGGATAGAGGATAGGATAGCATAGAGGATAGGATAGGATAGAGGATAGGATAGGATTGAGGATAGGATATGATAGAGGATAGAATAGGATAGAGGATAAGATAGCATAGTGGATAGGATAAGATAGAGGACAGGATAGGATAGAGGATAAGATAGGATAGAGCATACGATAGAGGATAGGATAGGATAGAGGATAGGATAGGAAGGAGGATAGGATAGGATAGAGGATATGATCGGATAGAGGATAGGATAGGATAGAGGACAGGATAGGAAAGAGTATAGGATAGGATAGGGGATGGGCTAGGATAGAGGATACGATATAATTGAAGATACGATGTTATAGCGGATAGGATAGGATAGAGGATAGGATAGGATAGAGGATCATATAGGATAGAGGATAGGATATGATAGAGGATAGGAAAGGATAGAGGATAAGTTAGGATAGTGGATAGGATAAGATAGAGGATAGGATAGAATAGAGGACAGGATAAGATAGAGGATAAGATAGGATAGAGGATAGGATAGGATAGAGGACAGGATAGGATAGAGGATAAGGTAGGATAGAGGATAAGAAAGGATAGAGGATACGATAGGATAGAGGATAGGATATGGTAGAGGATAGAATAGGATTGAGGATAGGACAGGATAGAGTATAGGATTGGATTGAGGATAGGATAGGATAGAGATTAGGATACGATAGAGGATTGGATTGGATACATGGTATTATAGGGTAGAGGATAGGATAGGATAGAGGATAGGATAGGGGATTGGATAGGATAGAGGATAGGATAGGATAGAGCATACGATAGAGGATAGGATAGGATAGAGGATAGGATAGGATAGAGGATTTGATACGATAGAGGATAGGATAGGATAGAGGATGGTATAGGATAGAGGATACTATAGGATAGAGGATAGGATAGGATTGAGGATAGGATAGGATAGAGGATAGGATAGGATAGAGGATAGGATAGGATTGAGGATAGGATAGGATAGAGGATAGGATAGGATAGAGGATACGATAGGGGATTGGATTGGATAGAGGATAGGATAAGATAGAGGATAGGATAGGATAGAGTATAGGATTGGATTGAGGATAGGATAGGATAGAGGATAGAATAGGATAGAGGATAGGATAGCATAGTGGATAGGATAGGATTGAGGATAAGATAGGATAGAGGATACTATAGGATAGAATATAGGATACAATTGAGGATAGGATAGGAATGAGGATAGGATAGGATTGAGGATAGGATAGAGGATTGGATAGGATAGAAGATTGGATGGGATAGAGGATAGGATAGGATAGAGGATAGTATAGGATAGAGGATACTATAGGATAGAGGATAGGATAGGATTGAGGATAGGATAGGATAGAGGATAGGATAGGATAGAGGATAGGATAGGATAGAGGATAGGATAGGATTGAGGATAGGATAGGATTGAGGATAGGATAGGATAGAGGATAGGATAGGATAGAGGATAAGATAGGGGATTGGATTGGATGGAGGATAGAATAGGAAATAGGATAGGATAGCATAGAGGATAGGATAGGATAGAGGATAGGATAGGATAGATTATAGGATATGATATAGGATAGGATAGTATTGAGGATAGGATAGGATAGATGAGAGGATAGGATAGAGGATAGGATAGGATTGAGGATAGGATAGGATTGTGGATAGGATAGGATAGAGGAAAGGATAGGATAGAGGATACGATAGGATAGAGGATAGGATATGGTAGAGGATAGAATAGGATTGAGGATAGGACAGGATAGAGTATAGGATTGGATTGAGGATAGGATAGGATAGAGATTAGGATACGATAGAGGATTGGATTGGATACATGGTATTATAGGGTAGAGGATAGGATAGGATAGAGGATAGGATAGGGGATTGGATAGGATAGAGGATAGGATAGGATAGAGCATACGATAGAGGATAGGATAGGATAGAGGATAGGATAGGATAGAGGATTTGATACGATAGAGGATAGGATAGGATAGAGGATGGTATAGGATAGAGGATACTATAGGATAGAGGATAGGATAGGATTGAGGATAGGATAGGATAGAGGATAGGATAGGATAGAGGATAGGATAGGATTGAGGATAGGATAGGATAGAGGATAGGATAGGATAGAGGATACGATAGGGGATTGGATTGGATAGAGGATAGGATAAGATAGAGGATAGGATAGGATAGAGTATAGGATTGGATTGAGGATAGGATAGGATAGAGGATAGAATAGGATAGAGGATAGGATAGCATAGTGGATAGGATAGGATTGAGGATAAGATAGGATAGAGGATACTATAGGATAGAATATAGGATACAATTGAGGATAGGATAGGAATGAGGATAGGATAGGATTGAGGATAGGATAGAGGATTGGATAGGATAGAAGATTGGATGGGATAGAGGATAGGATAGGATAGAGGATAGTATAGGATAGAGGATACTATAGGATAGAGGATAGGATAGGATTGAGGATAGGATAGGATAGAGGATAGGATAGGATAGAGGATAGGATAGGATAGAGGATAGGATAGGATTGAGGATAGGATAGGATTGAGGATAGGATAGGATAGAGGATAGGATAGGATAGAGGATAAGATAGGGGATTGGATTGGATGGAGGATAGAATAGGAAATAGGATAGGATAGCATAGAGGATAGGATAGGATAGAGGATAGGATAGGATAGATTATAGGATATGATATAGGATAGGATAGTATTGAGGATAGGATAGGATAGATGAGAGGATAGGATAGAGGATAGGATAGGATTGAGGATAGGATAGGATTGTGGATAGGATAGGATAGAGGAAAGGATAGGATAGAGGATAGGATAGGATTGAGGATACGATAGGATTGCGGATAGGATAGGATAGAGGAAAGGATAGGATAGAGGATACTATAGGATAGATTATAGGATAGGAATGAGTATAGGATAGGATTGAGGATAGGATTGGATAGAGGATAGGATAGGATAGAGGAAAGGATAGGGTAGAGGATACTATAGGATAGATTATAGGATAGGATTGAGTATAGGATAGGATTGAGGATAGGATTGGATAGAGGATAGGATAGGATAGAGGATAGGATAGGATTGAGGATACTATTGGATAGATTATAGGATAGGATTGAGGATAGGATAGGAATGAGGATAGGATAGGATTGAGGATAGGATAGGATAGAGGATACGATAGAGGATAGGATAGGATAGAGGATAGGATAGGATAGTGGAGAGGATAGGATAGAGGATAGGATAGGATTGAGGATAGGATATGATAGAGGATAGGATAGGATAGAAGATACTATAGGATAGATTATAGGATAGGATTGAGGATAGGATAGGATGGAGGATACGATAGAGGATTGGATAGAATACAGGATAGGATACGATAGAGGATAGGATAGGATAGAGGATAGGATTGGATTGAGGATAGATAGGATAGAGGATAGAATAGGATAGAGGATAGGATAGGATAGAGGATACGATAGGAAAGAGGATAGGATATGATAGATGATAGAATAGGATGGAGGATAGGATAGAGGATAGGATACGATAAAAGGATAGAATAGGATAGAGGATAGGATAGGATTGAGGATAGGATAGGATAGAGGATAGGATAGGATAGTGGAGAGGATAGGATAGAGGATAGGATAGGATTGAGGATAGGATATGATAGAGGATAGGATAGGATAGAGGATACTATAGGATAGATTATAGGATATGATAGAGGATAGGATAGTATTGAGGATAGGATAGGATAGAGGAGAGGATAGGATAGGGGATAGGATAGGATTGAGGATAGGATAGGATTGTGGATAGGATAGGATAGAGGAAAGGATACGATAGACGATAGGATAGGATTGAGGATAGGATAGGATTGCGGATAGGATAGGATAGAGGAAAGGATAGGATAGAGGATACTATAGGATAGATTATAGGATAGGAATGAGTATAGGATAGGATTGAGGATAGGATTGGATAGAGGATAGGATAGGATAGAGGAAAGGATAGTATAGAGGATACTATAGGATAGATTATAGGATAGGAATTAGTATAGGATAGGATTGAGGATAGGATTGGATAGAGGATAGGATAGGATAGAGGATAGGATAGGATTGAGGATACTATATGATAGATTATAGGATAGGATTGAGGATAGGATAGGAATGAGGATAGGATAGGATTGAGGATAGGATAGGATAGAGGATACGATAGAGGATTGGATAGGATAAAGGACAAGATAGGATAGAGGATAGGATAGGATAGACGATAGGATAGGATAGAGGATAGGATAGGATAGAGGATAGAATAGGAAATAGGATAGGATAGCATAGAGGATAGGATAGGATAGAGGATAGGACAAGATTGAGGATAGGATAGAGGATTGGATATGATAGAAGATCGAATACGATAGAGGATAGGATATGATAGAGGATAGGATAGGATGGAGGATAGGATTGGATTGAGGATAGATAGGATAGAGGATAGGATAGAATAGAGGACAGGATAAGATAGAGGATAAGATAGGATAGAGGATAGGATAGGATAGAGGACAGGATAGGATAGAGGATAAGGTACGATAGAGGATAAGAAAGGATAGAGGATACGATAGGATAGAGGATAGGATATGGTAGAGGATAGAATAGGATTGAGGATAGGACAGGATAGAGTATAATATTGGATTGAGGATAGGATAGGATAGAGATTAGGATACGATAGAGGATTGGATTGGATACATGGTATTATAGGGTAGAGGATAGGATAGGATAGAGGATAGGATAGGGGATTGGATAGGATAGAGGATAGGATAGGATAGAGCATACGATAGAGGATAGGATAGGATAGAGGATAGGATAGGATAGAGGATTTGATACGATAGAGGATAGGATAGGATAGAGGATGGTATAGGATAGAGGATACTATAGGATAGAGGATAGGATAGGATTGAGGATAGGATAGGATAGAGGATAGGATAGGATAGAGGATAGGATAGGATTGAGGATAGGATAGGATAGAGGATAGGATAGGATAGAGGATACGATAGGGGATTGGATTGGATAGAGGATAGGATAAGATAGAGGATAGGATAGGATAGAGTATAGGATTGGATTGAGGATAGGATAGGATAGAGGATAGAATAGGATAGAGGATAGGATAGCATAGTGGATAGGATAGGATTGAGGATAAGATAGGATAGAGGATACTATAGGATAGAATATAGGATACAATTGAGGATAGGATAGGAATGAGGATAGGATAGGATTGAGGATAGGATAGAGGATTGGATAGGATAGAAGATTGGATGGGATAGAGGATAGGATAGGATAGAGGATAGTATAGGATAGAGGATACTATAGGATAGAGGATAGGATAGGATTGAGGATAGGATAGGATAGAGGATAGGATAGGATAGAGGATAGGATAGGATAGAGAATAGGATAGGATTGAGGATAGGATAGGATTGAGGATAGGATAGGATAGAGGATAGGATAGGATAGAGGATAAGATAGGGGATTGGATTGGATAGAGGATAGAATAGGAAATAAGATAGGATAGCATAGAGGATAGGATAGGATAGAGGATAGGATAGGATAGATTATAGGATATGATATAGGATAGGATAGTATTGAGGATAGGATAGGATAGATGAGAGGATAGGATAGAGTATAGGATAGGATTGAGGATAGGATAGGATTGTGGATAGGATAGGATAGAGGAAAGGATAGGATAGAGGATAGGATAGGATTGAGGATACGATAGGATTGCGGATAGGATAGGATAGAGGAAAGGATAGGATAGAGGATACTATAGGATAGATTATAGGATAGGAATGAGTATAGGATAGGATTGAGGATAGGATTGGATAGAGGATAGGATAGGATAGAGGAAAGGATAGGATAGAGGATACTATAGGATAGATTATAGGATAGGATTGAGTATAGGATAGGATTGAGGATAGGATTGGATAGAGGATAGGATAGGATAGAGGATAGGATAAGATTGAGGATACTATTGGATAGATTATAGGATAGGATTGAGGATAGGATAGGAATGAGGATAGGATAGGATTGAGGATAGGATAGGATAGAGGATACGATAGAGGATAGGATAGGATAGAGGATAGGATAGGATAGTGGAAAGGATAGGATAGAGGATAGGATAGGATTGAGGATAGGATATGATAGAGGATAGGATAGGATAGAGGATACTATAGGATAGATTATAGGATAGGATTGAGGATAGGATAGGAATGAGGATAGGATAGGATTGAGGATAGGATAGGATGGAGGATACGATAGAGGATTGGATAGAATAGAGGATAGGATACGATAGAGGATAGGATAGGATAGAGGATAGGATTGGATTGAGGATAGATAGGATAGAGGATAGAATAGGATAGAGGATAGGATAGGATAGAGGATACGATAGGAAAGAGGATAGGATATGATAGATGATAGAATAGGATGGAGTATAGGATAGAGGATAGGATACGATAAAAGGATAGAATAGGATAGAGGATAGGATAGGATTGAGGATAGGATAGGATAGAGGATAGGATAGGATAGTGGAGAGGATAGGATAGAGGATAGGATAGGATTGAGGATAGGATATGATAGAGGATAGGATAGGATAGAGGATACTATAGGATAGATTATAGGATATGATAGAGGATAGGATAGTATTGAGGATAGGATAGGATAGAGGAGAGGATAGGATAGAGGATAGGATAGGATTGAGGATAGGATAGGATTGTGGATAGGATAGGATAGAGGAAAGGATATGATAGACGATAGGATAGGATTGAGGATAGGATAGGATTGCGGATAGGATAGGATAGAGGATAGGATAGGATAGACGATAGGATAGGATAGAGGATAGGATAGGATAGAGGATAGAATAGGAAATAGGATAGGATAGCATAGAGGATAGGATAGGATAGAGGATAGGACAAGATTGAGGATAGGATAGAGGATTGGATATGATAGAACATCGAATACGATAGAGGATAGGATATGATAGAGGATAGGATAGGATGGAGGATAGGATTGGATTGAGGATAGATAGGATAGAGGATAGGATAGAATAGAGGACAGGATAAGATAGAGGATAAGATAGGATAGAGGATAGGATAGGATAGAGGACAGGATAGGATAGAGGATAAGGTAGGATAGAGGATAAGAAAGGATAGAGGATACGATAGGATAGAGGATAGGATATGGTAGAGGATAGAATAGGATTGAGGATAGGACAGGATAGAGTATAATATTGGATTGAGGATAGGATAGGATAGAGATTAGGATACGATAGAGGATTGGATTGGATACATGGTATTATAGGGTAGAGGATAGGATAGGATAGAGGATAGGATAGGGGATTGGATAGGATAGAGGATAGGATAGGATAGAGCATACGATAGAGGATAGGATAGGAATGAGGATAGGATAGGATTGAGGATAGGATAGGATGGAGGATACGATAGAGGATTGGATAGAATAGAGGATAGGATACGATAGAGGATAGGATAGGATAGAGGATAGGATTGGATTGAGGATAGATAGGATAGAGGATAGAATAGGATAGAGGATAGGATAGGATAGAGGATACGATAGGAAAGAGGATAGGATATGATAGATGATAGAATAGGATGGAGTATAGGATAGAGGATAGGATACGATAAAAGGATAGAATAGGATAGAGGATAGGATAGGATTGAGGATACGATAGGATAGAGGATAGGATAGGATAGTGGAGAGGATAGGATAGAGGATAGGATAGGATTGAGGATAGGATATGATAGAGGATAGGATAAGATAGAGGATACTATAGGATAGATTATAGGATATGATAGAGGATAGGATAGTATTGAGGATAGGATAGGATAGAGGAGAGGATAGGATAGAGGATAGGATAGGATTGAGGATAGGATAGGATTGTGGATAGGATAGGATAGAGGAAAGGATATGATAGACGATAGGATAGGATTGAGGATAGGATAGGATTGCGGATAGGATAGGATAGAGGAAAGGATAGGATAGAGGATACTATAGGATAGATTATAGGATAGGAATGAGTATAGGATAGGATTGAGGATAGGATTGGATAGAGGATAGGATAGGATAGAGGAAAGGATAGTATAGAGGATACTATAGGATAGATTATAGGATAGGAATTAGTATAGGATAGGATTGAGGATAGGATTGGATAGAGGATAGGATAGGATAGAGGATAGGATAGGATTGAGGATACTATAGGATAGATTATAGGATAGGATAGAGGATAGAATAGGAAATAAGATAGGATAGCATAGAGGATAGGATAGGATAGAGGATAGGACAAGATTGAGGATAGGATAGAGGATTGGATATGATAGAAGATCGAATACGATAGAGGATAGGATATGATAGAGGATAGGATAGGATGGAGGATAGGATTGGATTGAGGATAGATAGGATAGAGGGTAGAATAGGATAGAGGATAGGATAGCATAGAGGATAGAATAGGATAGAGGATAGGATAGGATTGAGGATAGGGTAGAGGATAGGATAGCATAGAGGATAGGATAGGATAGAGGATAGGATAGGATTGAGTATAGGATAGAGGATTGGATATGATAGAGGATTGAACAGGATAGAAGATAGGATACGATAGAGGATAGGATATGATAGAGGATAGGATAGGATAGAGGATAGGATATGATAGAGGATAGGATAGGATTAAGGATTGGATTGGATAGTGGATAGGATAGGATAGAGTATACGATAGAGGATAGGATAGGATATGATAGAGAATAGGATAGGATACATGGTATTATAGGGTAGAGGATAGTATAGGATAGGGGATTCGATAGGATAGAGGATAGGATAGGATAGAGTATAGGATTGGATTGAGGATAGGATAGGATAGAGGATAGGATAGGATAGAGGATAGGATAGGATTGAGGATAGGATATGATAGAGGATAGAATAGGATAGAGGATAAGATAGCATAGTGGATAGGATAAGATAGAGGACAGGATAGGATAGAGGATAAGATAGGATAGAGGATAGGATAGGATAGAGGACAGGATAGGATAGAGAATAAGATAGGATAGAGGATAGGGTAGGATAGAGGATAGGATAGGAAAGAGGATAGGATATGATAGAGGATAGAATAGGATGGAGGATAGGATAGAGGATAGGATACGATAAAAGGATAGAATAGGATAGAGGATAGGATAGGATTGAGGATATGATAGGATAGAGGATAGGATAGGATAGTGGAGAAGATAGGATAGAGGATAGGATAGGATTGAGGATAGGATATGATAGAGGATAGGATGGGAAAGAGGATAGGATATGATAGAGGATAGAATAGGATGGAGGATAGGATAGAGGATAGGATACGATAAGAGGATAGAATGGGAGAGAGGATAGGATAGGATTGAGGATAGGATAGGATAGAGGATAGGATAGGGTTGAGAATAGGATAGGAATGCGGTTAGGATAGGATTGAGGATAGGATTGGATAGAGGATAGGATAGGATTGAGGATAGGATAGGATTGGGGATAGGATAGGATAGATGATAGCATAGGATAGAGGATTGGATGGGATAGAGGATAGGATACGATAGAGGATAGGATAGGATAGAGTATAGGATTGTATTGAGGATAGGATAGGATAGAGGATAGAATAGGATGGAGGATAGGATAGCATAGAGGATAGGATACGATAGAGGCTAGGATAGGATAGAGTATAGGATTGGATTGAGGATAAGATAGGATAGAGGATACTGTAGGATAGAATATAGGATACAATTGAGGATAGGATAGGAATGAGGATAGGATAGGATTGAGGATAGGATAGGATAGAGGATAGGATTGGATTGCGGATAGGATAGGATAGAGGAAAGGATAGGATAGAGGATACTATAGGATAGATTATAGGATAGGAATGAGTATAGGATAGGATTGAGGATAGGATAGGATAGAGATTAGGATACGATAGAGGATTGGATAGGATACAAGGTATTATAGGGTAGAGGATAGGATAGATTATAGAATAGGATAGAGGATAGGATAGGATAGAGGATAGGATAGGATAGAGTATAGGATAGGATAGAGGATACTATAGGATAGATTATAGGATAGGATTGAGGATAGGATAGGAATGAGGATAGGATAGGATTGAGGATAGGATAGGATGGAGGATACGATAGAGGATTGGATAGAATAGAGGATAGGATACGATAGAGGATAGGATAGGATAGAGGATAGGATTGGATTGAGGATAGATAGGATAGAGGATAGAATAGGATAGAGGATAGGATAGGATAGAGGATACGATAGGAAAGAGGATAGGATATGATAGATGATAGAATAGGATGGAGGATAGGATAGAGGATAGGATAGGATAGAGGATAGGATATGATAGAGGATAGGATAGGATTAAGGATTGGATTGGATAGTGGATAGGATAGGATAGAGTATACGATAGAGGATAGGATAGGATATGATAGAGAATAGGATAGGATACATGGTATTATAGGGTAGAGGATAGTATAGGATAGGGGATTCGATAGGATAGAGGATAGGATAGGATAGAGTATAGGATTGGATTGAGGATAGGATAGGATAGAGGATAGGATAGGATAGAGGATAGGATAGGATTGAGGATAGGATATGATAGAGGATAGAATAGGATAGAGGATAAGATAGCATAGTGGATAGGATAAGATAGAGGACAGGATAGGATAGAGGATAAGATAGGATAGAGGATAGGATAGGATAGAGGACAGGATAGGATAGAGAATAAGATAGGATAGAGGATAGGGTAGGATAGAGGATAGGATAGGAAAGAGGATAGGATATGATAGAGGATAGAATAGGATGGAGGATAGGATAGAGGATAGGATACGATAAAAGGATAGAATAGGATAGAGGATAGGATAGGATTGAGGATATGATAGGATAGAGGATAGGATAGGATAGTGGAGAAGATAGGATAGAGGATAGGATAGGATTGAGGATAGGATATGATAGAGGATAGGATGGGAAAGAGGATAGGATATGATAGAGGATAGAATAGGATGGAGGATAGGATAGAGGATAGGATACGATAAGAGGATAGAATGGGAGAGAGGATAGGATAGGATTGAGGATAGGATAGGATAGAGGATAGGATAGGGTTGAGAATAGGATAGGAATGCGGTTAGGATAGGATTGAGGATAGGATTGGATAGAGGATAGGATAGGATTGAGGATAGGATAGGATTGGGGATAGGATAGGATAGATGATAGCATAGGATAGAGGATTGGATGGGATAGAGGATAGGATACGATAGAGGATAGGATAGGATAGAGTATAGGATTGTATTGAGGATAGGATAGGATAGAGGATAGAATAGGATGGAGGATAGGATAGCATAGAGGATAGGATACGATAGAGGCTAGGATAGGATAGAGTATAGGATTGGATTGAGGATAAGATAGGATAGAGGATACTGTAGGATAGAATATAGGATACAATTGAGGATAGGATAGGAATGAGGATAGGATAGGATTGAGGATAGGATAGGATAGAGGATAGGATTGGATTGCGGATAGGATAGGATAGAGGAAAGGATAGGATAGAGGATACTATAGGATAGATTATAGGATAGGAATGAGTATAGGATAGGATTGAGGATAGGATAGGATAGAGATTAGGATACGATAGAGGATTGGATAGGATACAAGGTATTATAGGGTAGAGGATAGGATAGATTATAGAATAGGATAGAGGATAGGATAGGATAGAGGATAGGATAGGATAGAGTATAGGATAGGATAGAGGATACTATAGGATAGATTATAGGATAGGATTGAGGATAGGATAGGAATGAGGATAGGATAGGATTGAGGATAGGATAGGATGGAGGATACGATAGAGGATTGGATAGAATAGAGGATAGGATACGATAGAGGATAGGATAGGATAGAGGATAGGATTGGATTGAGGATAGATAGGATAGAGGATAGAATAGGATAGAGGATAGGATAGGATAGAGGATACGATAGGAAAGAGGATAGGATATGATAGATGATAGAATAGGATGGAGGATAGGATAGAGGATAGGATACGATAAAAGGATAGAATAGGATAGAGGATAGGATAGGATTGAGGATAGGATAGGATAGAGGATAGGATAGGATAGTGGAGAGGATAGGATAGAGGATAGGATAGGATTGAGGATAGGATAGGATTGTGGTTAGGATAGGATAGAGGAAAGGATAGGATAGAGGATAGGATAGGATTGAGGATAGGATAGGATTGCGGATAGGATAGGATAGAGGAAAGGATAGGATAGAGGATACTATAGGATAGATTATAGGATAGGATTGTGGATAGGATAGGAATGAGGATAGGATAGGATTGAGGATAGGATTGGATAGAGGATAGGATAGGATAGGATAGAGGATAGGATAGGATAGAGAATATGATAGGATAGAGAATAAGATAGGATAGAGGATAGGATAGGATAGAGGATAGGATAGGATAGATTATAGGATATGATAGAGGATAGGATAGTATTGAGGATAGGATAGGATAGAGGAGAGGATAGGATAGAGGATAGGATAGGATTGAGGATAGGATAGGATTGTGGATAGGATAGGATAGAGGAAAGGATAGGATAGAGGATAGGATAGGATTGAGGATAGGATAGGATTGCGGATAGGATAGGATAGAGGAAAGGATAGGATAGAGGATACTATAGGATAGATTATAGGATAGGAATGAGTATAGGATAGGATTGAGGATAGGATTGGATAGAGGATAGGATAGGATAGAGGAAAGGATAGTATAGAGGATACTATAGGATAGATTATAGGATAGGAATGAGTATAGGATAGGATTGAGGATAGGATTGGATAGAGGATAGGATAGGATAGAGGAAAGGATAGGATTGAGGATACTATAGGATAGATTATAGGATAGGAATGAGTATAGGATAGGATTGAGGATAGGATAGGAATGAGGATAGGATAGGATTGAGGATAGGATAGGATAGAGGATACGATGGAGGATTGGATAGGATAAAGGACAAGATAGGATAGAGGATAGGATAGGATAGACGATAGGACAGGAAAGAGGATAGGATAGGATAGAGGAGAGGATAGGATAGAGGATAGGATAGGATTGAGGATAGGATACGATTGCGGATAGGATAGGATAGAGGAAAGGATAGGATAGAGGATACTATAGGATAGATTATAGGATAGGGTTGAGGATAGGATACGAATGAGGATATGATAGGATTGAGGATAGGATTGGATAGAGGATAGGATAGGATAGAGGATACTATAGGATAGATTATAGGATAGGATTGTGGATAGGATAGGAATGAGGATAGGATAGGATTGAGGATAGGATTGGATAGAGGATAGGATAGGATAGGATAGAGGATAGGATAGCATGGAGGATACTATAGGATAGATTATTGGATATGATTGAGGATAGGACAGGAATGAGGATAGGACAGGAATGAGGATAGGATAGGATTGGGGATAGGATTGGATAGAGGATAGGATAGGATAGTGGATAGGATACGATAGAAGATTCGATATTATAGAGGAAAGGATAGGATAGAGAATAGTATAGGATAGAGGATAGGATAAAGGACAAGATAGGATAGAGGATAGGATAGGATAGACGATAGGATGGGATAGAGGATAGGATATGATAGAGGAGAGGATAGGATAGAGGATAGGATAGGATTGAGGATAGGATAGGATTGCGGATAGGATAGGATAGAGGAAAGGATAGGATAGAGGATACTATAGGATAGATTATAGGATAGGGTTGAGGATAGGATACGAATGAGGATAGGATAGGATTGAGGATAGGATTGGATAGAGGATAGGATAGGATAGAGGATACTATAGGATAGATTATAGGATAGGATTGAGGATAGGATAGGAATGAGGATAGGATAGGATTGATGATAGGATAGGATGGAGGATACGATAGAGATACGATACTATCCTATTATCAATCCTATCCTATCCTATCCTCTATCCTATCATATCCTCTATCCTATCCTATAATCTATCCTATCCTATCCTCAATCCTATCATATCCTCTATCCTATCCTATCCTCTATGATATCCTATCCTCTATCCCATTGTATCCTCAATCCTATCCTATCCTCAATCCAATCCTATACTCATTCCTATCCTATCCTCTATCGTATCCTATCCTCTATCCTATCCAATCCCCTATCCTATCCTCTGACCTATAATACCATGTATCCTATCCTATTCTCTATCCTATCCTATCCTATCCTCTATCGTAATCTCTATCCTATCCTATCCACTATCGTATGCTCTATCCTATCCTATCCTCTATCCTATCCTATCCTCCATCCAATCCTATCCTCTATCCTAACCTATCCTCTATCGTCTCCTCTCCTCAATCCTATCCTATCCTCAATCCTAACCTATCCTCTATCCAATCCCATACTCTATTGTATCCTATCCTCTATCGTATCCTATCCTCTATCCTATCCAATCCTCTATCCTATCCTATCCTCTATCCTATCCTATCCTCTATCCTATCCTATCCTCTATCCAATCCTATACACTATCCTATCCTATCCTCTATCGTATCCTATCATCTATCCTATCCAATCCTCTATCCTATCCTCTATCCTATCCTATCCTCTATCCTATCCTATCTTCTATCCTATCCTATTCTCTATCCTATCCTATCCTCTATCCTATCCAATCCTCTATCCTATCCTCTATCCTATCCTATCCTCTATCCTACCCTATCCTCAATCCAATCCTATACTCTATCCTATCCTATCCTCTATCCTATCCTATCCTCTATCCTATCCTATCTTCTATACTATCCTATTCTCTATACTATCCTATCCTCTATCCTATCCTATCCTCTATCCTATCCTATCCTCTATCCAATCCTATCCTCTATCCTATCCTATCCTCTATCGTCTCCTCTCCTCAATCCTATCCTATCCTCAATCCTAACCTATCCTCTATCCAATCCTATACTCTATTGTATCCTATCCTCTATCGTATCCTATCCTCTATCCTATCCAATCCTCTATCCTATCCTATCCTCTATCCTATCCTATCCTCTATCCTATCCTATCCTCAATCCAATCCTATACTCTATCCTATCCTATCCTCTATCCTAACTTATCCTCTATCCTATCCTATCCTCAATCCTATCCTATACACTATCCTATCCTATCCTCTATCGTATCCTATCCTCTATCCTATCCAATCCTCTATCCTATCCTCTATCCTCAATCCTAACCTATCCTCTATCCAATCCTATACTCTATTGTATCCTATCCTCTATCGTATCCTATCCTCAATCCTATCCTATCCTCTATCCTATCCTCTTCTCTATCCTATCCTATCCTCTATCCTATCCTATCCTCTATCGTCTCCTCTCCTCAATCCTATCCTATCCTCAATCCTAACCTATCCTCTATCCAATCCTATACTCTATTGTATCCTATCCTCTATCGTATCCTATCCTCTATCCTATCCAATCCTCTATCCTATCCTATCCTCTATCCTATCCTATCCTCTATCCTATCCTATCCTCTATCCAATCCTATACACTATCCTATCCTATCCTCTATCGTATCCTATCCTCTATCCTATCCAATCCTCTATCCTATCCTCTATCCTATCCTATCCTCTATCCTATCCTATCTTCTATCCTATCCTATTCTCTATCCTATCCTATCCTCTATCCTATCCAATCCTCTATCCTATCCTCTATCCTATCCTATCCTCTATCCTATCCTATCCTCAATCCAATCCTATACTCTATCCTATCCTATCCTCTATCCTATCCTATCCTCTATCCTATCCTATCTTCTATACTATCCTATTCTCTATACTATCCTATCCTCTATCCTATCCTATCCTCTATGCTATCCTATCCTCTATCCAATCCTATCCTCTATCCTCTATCCTCTATCTTATCCTATCCACTATCCTATCCTATCCTCAATCCAATCCTATACTCTATCCTATCCTATTCTCTATCCTATCCTATCCTATCCTCTATCCTATCCTCTATCCTATCCTATCCTCTATCCTATCCTATCCTCTAACGTATCCTATCCTCTATCCTATCCAATCCTCTATCCTATCCTATCCTCTATCCTATCCTATCCTCAATCCTATCCTATCCTCTATCATATCCTATCCTCTATCGTATCCTATCCTCTATCGTATGCTCTATCCTACCCTATCCTCTATCCTATCCAATCCCCAATCCTATCCTCTATCCTATCCTATCCTCTATCGTATCCTATCCTCTATCCTATCCAATCCTCTATCCCATTCTATCCTCTATCCTATCCTATCCTCAATCCGATCCTATCCTCTATCCTATCCTATTCTCTATCCTATCCTGTCCTCTATCCTATCCTATCCGCTATCCTATCCTATCCTCTATCCTATCCTAACCTCAATGCTATCCTATCCTCTATCTTATCGTATCCTCTATCCAATCCTATGCTCTATCCTATCCTCTATCCTATCCTTTCCTCTATAATATCGTATCTTCTATCGTATCCTATCCTCTATCCTATCCTATTCTCTATCCTATCCTATTCTCTATCATATCCTATCCTCTATCCTCTCCTATCCTCTATCCTATCCTATCCTGTATCCTATCCTATCCTCTATCCTATCCTATCCTCTATCCTATCCAATCTCATATCCTATCCAATCTCATATCCTATCCTATCCTCTATCCCATTCTATCCTCTATCCTATCCTATCCTCAATCCGATCCTATCCTCTATCCTATCCTATTCTCTGTCCTATCCTGTCCTCTATCCTATCCTATCCGCTATCCTATCCTAGCCTCTATCCTATTCAATCTCATATCCTATCCAATCTCATATCCTATCCTATCCTCTATCATGTCCTATCCTCTATCGTATCCTATCTTCTATCCTATCCAATCCTCTATCCTATCCTCTATCCTATCCTCTCCTCTATCCTATCCTATCCTCTATTCTATCCTATCCTCTATGATATCCTATCCTCTATCCTATTCTATCCTCAATCCTATCCTATCCTCAATCCAATCCTATACTCATTCCTATCCTATCCTCTATCGTAATCTCTATCCTGTCCTATCCACTATCCTAGCCTATCCTCAATCCTATCCTATCCTCTATCATATCCTACCCTCTATCCTATCCTATCCGCTATCCTATCCTATCCTCTATCCTATCCTCTCCTCAATCCTATCCTATCCTCAGTCCTAAACTATCCTCTATCCTATCCTATTCTCTATCCTATCCTATCCTCTATCCTATCCTATCCTCTATCCTATCCAATCCTCTATCCTATCCTCTATCCAATCCTATACACTATCCTATCCTATCCTCTATCGTATCCTATCCTCTATCCTATCCAATTCTCTATCCTATCCTATCCTCTATCATATCCTATCCTCTATCCTATCCTATCCTCTATCCTATCCTCTCCTCTATCCTATCCTATTATCAATCCTAACCTATCCTCTATCCTATCCTATTCTCTATCCTATCCTATCCTCTATCCTATCCTATCCTCTATCCTATCCTATCCTCTATCCTATCCTATCCTCTATCCTATCCTATCCTCAATCCTATCCTATCCTCTATCCTATCTTATCCTCTATCCTATCCTTTACTCTATTCTATCCTATCCTCTATCTTATCCTATCCACTATCCTATCCTATCCTCAATCCAATCCTATACTCTATCCTATCCTATCCTATCCTCTATCCTATCCTCTATCCTATCCTATCCTCTATCCTATCCTATCCTCAATCCAATCCTATACTCTATCCTATCCTATCCTCTATCGTATCCTATCCTCTATCCTATCCAATCCTCTATCCTATCCTCTATCCTATCCTATCCTCTATCCTATCCTATCTTCTATATTATAATATTCTCTATCCTATCCTATCCTCTATCCTACCCTATCCTCTATCCTATCCAATCCTGTATCCTATCCTCTATCCTATCCTATCCTCTATCCTATCCTATCCTCTACCCTATCTTATCCTCTATCCTATCCTGTACTCTATTCTATTATATCCTCTATCTTATCCTATCCACTATCCTATCCTATCCTCAATCGAATAATATACTCTATCCTATCCTATCCTCTATCCTATCCAATCCTCTATCCTATCCTCTATCCTATCCTATCCTCTATCCTATCATATCCTCTATCCTATCCAATCCCCTATCCTATCCTCTACCCTATCCTATCCTCTACCCTATAATACCATGTATCCTATCCTATTCTCTATCCTATCCTATCCTATCCTCTATCCTATCCTCTATCCTATCCAATCCCCTATCCTATCCTCTACCCTATCCTATCCTCTACCCTATAATACCATGTATCCTATCCTATTCTCTATCCTATCCTATCCTATCCTCTATCCTATCCTCTATCCTATCCTCTATCCTATCCTATCCTCAATCCAATCCTATACTCTATCCTATCCTATCCTCTATCGTATCCTATCCTCTATCCTATCCAATCCTGTATTCTATCCTCTACCCTATCCTATCCTCTACCCTATAATACCATGTATCCTATCCTAATCTCTATCCTATCCCATCCTATCCTCTATCCTCTCCTCTATCCTATCCTATCTTCTATACTATCCTATCCTCTATCCTATCCAATCCCCTATCCTATCCTCTACCCTATAATGCCATGTATCCTATCCTATTCTCTATCGTAATCTCTATCCTATCCTATCCACTATCCTAGCCTATCCTCAATCCTATCCTATCCTCTATCATATCCTACCCTCTATCCTATCCTATCCGCTATCCTATCCTATCCTCTATCCTATCCTCTCCTCAATCCTATCCTATCATCAATCCTAACCTATCCTCTATCCTATCCTATTCTCTATCCTATCCTATCCTCTATCCTATCCTATCCTCTATCCTATCCTATCCTCTATCCCACCCTAATCTCTATCCTATCAATACCCTATCCTATCCTCTATCCTATCCTATCAACTGTAATATCCAATTCTCTATCCTATCCTATCCTCTATCCAATCCTATCCTCAATTCAATCCTATACTCTATTGTATCCTATCCTCTATCGTATCCTATCCTCTATCCTATCCAATCCTCTATCCTATCCTCTATCCTATCCTGTCCTCTATACTATCCTATCTTCTATCCTATCCTATTCTCTATCCTATCCTATCCTCTATCCTATCCTATCCTCTATCGTATTCTATCCACTATCCTATCCAATCCATTATCCTATCCTCTGTCCTATCCTATTATCTATCCTATCCTTTCCTCTATAATATCGTATCTTCTATCGTATCCTATCCTCTATCCTATCCAATCCTCTATCCTATCCTATCCTCTATCCTATCCTATCCTCTATCCTATCCTATCCTCAATCCTATCCTATCCTCTATCGTATCCTATCCTCTATCCTATCCAATCCTGTATTCTATCCTCTACCCTATCCTATCCTCTACCCTATAATACCATGTATCCTATCCTATTCTCTATCCTATCCTATCCTATCCTCTATCCTCTCCTCTATCCTATCCTATCTTCTATACTATCCTATACTCTATCCTATCCAATCCCCTATCCTATCCTCTACCCTATAATACCATGTATCCTATCCTATTCTCTATCGTAATCTCTATCCTATCCTATCCACTATCCTAGCCTATCCTCAATCCTGTCCGATCCTCCATCCTATCCAATCCCCTATCCTATCCTTAATCCTATCCTATCCTCATTCCTATCCTATCCTCAATCCTATCCTATCCTCATTCCTATCCTATCCTCAATCCTATCGTATCCTCTATCCTTTAGTATCCTCTATCCTATCCTATCCTCTCTCCTATCCTATCCTCAATCCTATCCTATACTCAATCCTATCCTATCCTATCCTCTATCCTATAATATCCTCTATCCCATCCTAATCTCTATCCTATCAATCCCCTATCCTATCCTCTATCCTATCCTCTATCCTATCCAATTCTCTATCCTATCCTATCCTCTATCATATCCAGTACTCTATTCTATCCTATCCTCTATCTTATCATATCCTCTATCCTATCCTATACTCTATCCTATTCTATCCTCTATCCTATCCTATCCTCAATCCAATCCTATACTCTATCCTATCCTATCCTCTATCCTAACTTATCCTCTATCCTATCCTATCCTCAATCCTATCCTATCCTCAATCCTATCCTATCCTCTATCCTATCCTCTTCTCTATCCTATCCTATCCTCTATCCTATCCTATCCTCAATCCTATCCTATCCTCTATCCTATCCTATCCTCTTATCGTATCCTATCCTCTGTCCTATCCGCCATCCTATCCTATTCTCTATCCTATCCTTTCCTCTATAATATCGTCTCTTCTATCGTATCCTATCCTCTATCCTATCCTATCCTCCATCCTATCCTATCCTCTATCCTATCCTCTCCTGAATCCTATCCTATCCTCAATCCTATCCTATCCTCTATCCTATCTTATCCTCTATCCTATCCTTTACTCTATTCTATCCTATCCTCTATCTTATCCTATCCACTATCCTATCCTATCCTCAATCCAATCCTATACTCTATCCTATCCTATTCTCTATCCTATCCTATCCTATCCTCTATCCTATCCTCTATCCTATCCTATCCTCTATCCTATCCTATACTCTATCCTATCCTATCCTCTATCCTATCCTATCCTCTATCCTATTCTATCCTCTATCCTATCCTATCCTCAATCCAATCCTATACTCTATCCTATCCTATCCTCTATCGTATCCTATCCTCTATCCTATCCAATCCTGTATTCCATCCTCTACCCTATCCTATCCTCTACCCTATAATACCATGTATCCTATCCTATTCTCAATCCTATCCTATCCTATCCTCTATCCTATCATATCCTCTATCCTATCCTATAATCTATCCTATCCTATCCTCTATCGTTTCCTCTCCTCAATCCTATCCTATCCTCAATCCTAACCTATCCTCTATCCTATCCTATTCTCTATCCTATCCTATCCTCTATCCTATCCTATCCTCTATCATATCCTATCCTCTATCCCATCCTAATCTCTATCCTATCAATACCCTATCCTATCCTCTATCCTATCCTATCAACTATAATATCCAATTCTCTATCCTATCCTATCCTCTATCCAATCCTATCCTCAATTCAATCCTATCCTCTATCCTATAATATCCTCTATCCTATCCTATCCTTTCCTCTATCCTATCCTAACGTATCCTCTATCCTATCCTATCCTCTATCCTATCCTATCCTCTATCCTATCCTCTCTTCAATCCTATCCTATTCTCTATCCTATTCTATCCTCTATCCTATCCTATCCTCAATCCAATCCTATACTCTATTGTATCGTATCCTCTATCGTATCCTATCCTCTATCCTATCCAATCCTCTATCCTATCCTCTATCCAATCCTATACACTATCTTATCCTATCCTCTATCGTATCCTATCCTCTATCCTATCCAATCCTCTATCCTATCCTCTATCTTATCCTATCCTCTATCCTATCCTATATTCTATCCTATCCTATCCACTATCGTATGCTCTATCCTATCCTATCCTCTATCCTATCCTATCCTCAATCCAATCCTATCCTCTATCCTATCCTATCCTCTATCCTATCCTATCCTCTATCCTATCCTATCCTCTATACTATCCTATCCTCTATCCTATCCTATCCTCTATCCTATCCTATCCTCAATCCAATCCTATACTCTATTGTATCCTATCCTCTATCGTATCCTATCCTCTATCCTATCCAATCCTCTATCCTATCCTCTATCCAACCCTATACACTATCCTATCCTATCCTCTAACGTATCCTATCCTCTATCCTATCCAATCCTCTATCCTATCCTATCCTCTATCCTATCCTATCTTCTATCCTATCCTATTCTCTATCCTATCCTATCCTCTATCCTATCCTATCCACTATCGTATGCTCTATCCTATCCTATCCTCTATCCTAACTTATCCTCTATCCTATCCTATCCTCAATCCTATCCTATCCTCAATCCTATCCTATCCTCTATCCTATCCTCTTCTCTATCCTATCCTATCCTCTATCCTATCCTATCCTCAATCCTATCCTATCCTCTATCCTATCTTATCCTCTATCCTATCCTTTACTCTATTCTATCCTATCCTCTATCTTATCCTATCCACTATCCTATCCTATCCTCAATCCAATCCTATAATCTATCCTATCCTATTCTCTATCCTACCCTATCCTATCCTCTATCCTATCCTCTATCCTATCCTATCCTCTATCCTATCCTATCCTATCCTCTATCCTATCCACTATCCTATCCTATCCTCTATCCTATCCTATACTCTATCCTATCCTATCCTATCCTCTATCCTATTCTATCCTCTATCCTATCCTATCCTCAATCCAATCCTATACTCTATCCTATCCTATCCACTATCCTATCCTATCCTCAATCCAATCCTATACTCTATCCTATCCTATTCTCTATCCTATCCTATCCTATCCTCTATCCTATCCTCTATCCTACCCTATCCTCTATCCTATCCTATCCTCTATCCTATCCTATCCTCTATGATATCCTATCCTCTATCCCATTGTATCCTCAATATTATCCTATCCTCAATCCAATCCTATACTCATTCCTATCCTATCCTCTATCGTATCCTATCCTCTATCCTATCCAATCCTCTATCCTATCCTCTATCCTATCCTCTCCTCTATCCTATCCTATCTTCTATACTATCCTATTCTCTATCCTATCCTATCCTCTATCCTATCGTATCCACTATCGTATGCTCTATACTATCCTATCCTATCCACTATCGTATGCTCTATACTATCCTATCCTATCCACTATCGTATGCTCTATACTATCCTATCCTCTATCCTATCCAATCCCCTATCCTATCCTCTAACCTATAATACCATGTATCCTATCCTATTCTCTATCCTATCCTATCCTATCCTCTATCGTAATCTCTATCCTATCCTATCCACTATCCTAGCCTATCCTCAATCCTATCCTATCCTCTATCATATCCTACCCTCTATCCTATCCTATCCTCTATCCTATCCTATCCTCTATCCTATCCTATCTTCTATACTATCCTATTCTCTATCCTATCCTATCCTCTATCCTATCCTATCCTCTATCCTATCCTATCCTCTATCCTATCCTATCCTCAATCCAATCCTATACTCTATCCTATCCTATCCTCTATCCCAACTTATCCTCTATCATATCCTATCCTCAATCCTATCCTATCCTCAATCCTATCCTATCCTCTATCCTATCCTCTTCTCTATCCTATCCTATCCTCTATCCTATCCTATCCTCAATCCTATCCTATCCTCTATCCTATCTTATCCTCTATCCTATCCTTTACTCTATTCTATCCTATCCTCTATGTTATCCTATCCACTATCCTATCCTATCCTCAATCCAATCCTATACTCTATCCTATCCTATTCTCTATCCTATCCTCTATCCTATCCTCTATCCTATCCTCTATCCTATCCTATCCTCTATCCTATCCTATCCTATCCTCTATCCTATCCTCTATCCTATCCTATCCTCTATCCTATCCTATACTCTATCCTATCCTATCCTATCCTCTATCCTAACCTATCCTCTATCCTATTCTATCCTCTATCCTATCCTATCCTCAATCCTATCCTATCCTCTATCGTATCCTATCCTCTATCCTATCCAATCCTGTATTCCATCCTCTACCCTAACCTATCCTCTACCCTATAATACCATGTATCCTATCCTATTCTCTATCCTATCCTATCCTATCCTCTATCCTATCATATCCTCTATCCTATCCTATAATCTATCCTATCCTATCCTCAATCCTATCCTATCCTCTATCCTATCATATCCTCTATGATATCCTATCCTCTATCCCATTGTATCCTCAATCCTATCCTATCCTCAATCCAATCCTATACTCATTCCTATCCTATCCTCTATCGTATCCTATCCTCTATCCTATCCAATCCCCTATCCTATCCTCTGACCTATAATACCATGTATCCTATCCTATTCTCTATCCTATCCTATCCTATCCTCTATCGTAATCTCTATCCTATCCTATCCACTATCGTATGCTCTATCCTATCCTATCCTCTATCCTATCCTATCCTCAATCCAATCCTATCCTCTATCCTATCCTATCCTCTATCGTCTCCTCTCCTCAATCCTATCCTATCCTCAATCCTAACCTATCCTCTATCCAATCCTATACTCTATTGTATCCTATCCTCTATCGTATCCTATCCTCTATCCTATCCAATCCTCTATCCTACCCTATCCTCTATCCTATCCTATCCTCTATCCTATCCTATCCTCTATCCAATCCTATACACTATCCTATCCTATCCTCTATCGTATCCTATCCTCTATCCTATCCAATCCTCTATCCTATCCTCTATCCTATCCTATCCTCTATCCTATCCTATCTTCTATCCTATCCTATTCTCTATCCTATCCTATCCTCTATCCTATCCAATCCTCTATCCTATCCTCTATCCTATCCTATCCTCTATCCTATCCTATCCTCAATCCAATCCTATACTCTATCCTATCCTATCCTCTATCCTATCCTATCCTCTATCCTATCCTATCTTCTATACTATCCTATTCTCTATCCTATCCTATCCTCTATCCTATCCTATCCTCTATCCTATCCTATCCTCTATCCTATCCTATCCTCTATCCTATCCTATCCTCAATCCAATCCTATACTCTATCCTATCCTATCCTCTATCCTAACTTATCCTCTATCCTATCCTATCCTCAATCCTATCCTATCCTCAATCCTATCCTATCCTCTATCCTATCCTCTTCTCTATCCTATCCTATCCTCTATCCTATCCTATCCTCTATCCTATCCTATCCTCTATCCTATCCTATCCTCTATCCTATCCTCCCCTGAATCCTATCCTATCCTCAATCCAATCCTATACTCTATCCTATCCTATTCTCTATCCTATCCTATCCTATCCTCTATCCTATCCTCTATCCTATCCTCTATCCTATCCTATCCTCTATCCTATCCCATACTCTATCCTATCCTATCCTCAATCCTATCCTATCCTCTATCCTATCCTATCCTCTATGATATCCTATCCTCTATCCCATTGTATCCTCAATCCTATCCTATCCTCAATCCAATCCTATACTCATTCCTATCCTATCCTCTATCGTATCCTATCCTCTATCCTAACCAATCCCCTATCCTATCCTCTGACCTATAATACCATGTATCCTATCCTATTCTCTATGCTATCCTATCCTATCCTCTATCGTAATCTCTATCCTATCCTATCCACTATCGTATGCTCTATCCTATCCTATCCTCTATCCTATCCTATCCTCAATCCAATCCTATCCTCTATCCTATCCTATCCTCTATCGTCTCCTCTCCTCAATCCTATCCTATCCTCAATCCTAACCTATCCTCTATCCAATCCTATACTCTATTGTATCCTATCCTCTATCGTATCCTATCCTCTATCCTATCCAATCCTCTATCCTACCCTATCCTCTATCCTACCCTATCCTCTATCCTATCCTATCCTCTATCCAATCCTATACACTATCCTATCCTATCCTCTATCGTATCCTATCCTCTATCCTATCCAATCCTCTATCCTATCCTCTATCCTATCCTATCCTCTATCGTCTCCTCTCCTCAATCCTATCCTATCCTTAATCCTAACCTATCCTCTATCCAATCCTATACTCTATTGTATCCTATCCTCTATCGTATCCTATCCTCTATCCTATCCAATCCTCTATCCTACCCTATCCTCTATCCTATCCTATCCTCTATCCTATCCTATCCTCTATCCAATCCTATACACTATCCTATCCTATCCTCTATCGTATCCTATCCTCTATCCTATCCAATCCTCTATCCTATCCTCTATCCTATCCTATCCTCTATCCTATCCTATCCTATCTTCTATCCTATCCTATTCTCTATCCTATCCTATATCCTATCCAATCCTCTATCCTATCCTCTATCCTATCCTATCCTCAATCCAATCCTATACTCTATCCTATCCTATCCTCTATCCTATCCTATCCTCTATCCTATCCTATCTTCTATCCTATCCTATTCTCTATCCTATCCTATCCTCTATCCTATCCAATCCTCTATCCTATCCTCTATCCTATCCTATCCTCTATCCTATCCTATCCTCAATCCAATCCTATACTCTATCCTATCCTATCCTCTATCCTATCCTATCCTCTATCCTATCCTATCTTCTATACTATCCTATTCTCTATCCTATCCTATCCTCTATCCTATCCTATCCTCTATCCTATCCTATCCTCTATCCTATCCTATCCTCTATCCTATCCTATCCTCAATCCAATCCTATACTCTATCCTATCCTATCCTCTATCCTAACTTATCCTCTATCCTATCCTATCCTCAATCCTATCCTATCCTCAATCCTATCCTATCCTCTATCCTATCCTCTTCTCTATCCTATCCTATCCTCTATCCTATCCTATCCTCTATCCTATCCTATCCTCTATCCTATCCTATCCTCTATCCTATCCTCCCCTGAATCCTATCCTATCCTCAATCCAATCCTATACTCTATCCTATCCTATTCTCTATCCTATCCTATCCTATCCTCTATCCTATCCTCTATCCTATCCTATCCTCTATCCTATCCTATACTCTATCCTATCCTATCCTCAATCCTATCCTATCCTCTATCCTATCCTATCCTCTATGATATCCTATCCTCTATCCCATTGTATCCTCAATCCTATCCTATCCTCAATCCAATCCTATACTCATTCCTATCCTATCCTCTATCGTCTCCTCTCCTCAATCCTATCCTATCCTCAATCCTAACCTATCCTCTATCCAATCCTATACTCTATTGTATCCTATCCTCTATCGTATCCTATCCTCTATCCTATCCAATCCTCTATCCTACCCTATCCTCTATCCTATCCTATCCTCTATCCTATCCTATCCTCTATCCAATCCTATACACTATCCTATCCTATCCTCTATCGTATCCTATCCTCTATCCTATCCAATCCTCTATCCTATCCTCTATCCTATCCTATCCTCTATCGTCTCCTCTCCTCAATCCTATCCTATCCTCAATCCTAACCTATCCTCTATCCAATCCTATACTCTATTGTATCCTATCCTCTATCGTATCCTATCCTCTATCCTATCCAATCCTCTATCCTACCCTATCCTCTATCCTATCCTATCCTCTATCCTATCCTATCCTCTATCCAATCCTATACACTATCCTATCCTATCCTCTATCGTATCCTATCCTCTATCCTATCCAATCCTCTATCCTATCCTCTATCCTATCCTATCCTCTATCCTATCCTATCTTCTATCCTATCCTATTCTCTATCCTATCCTATCCTCTATCCTATCCAATCCTCTATCCTATCCTCTATCCTATCCTATCCTCTATCCTATCCTATCCTCAATCCAATCCTATACTCTATCCTATCCTATCCTCTATCCTATCCTATCCTCTATCCTATCCTATCTTCTATACTATCCTATTCTCTATCCTATCCTATCCTCTATCCTATCCTATCCTCTATCCTATCCTATCCTCTATCCTATCCTATCCTCTATCCTATCCTATCCTCAATCCAATCCTATACTCTATCCTATCCTATCCTCTATCCTAACTTATCCTCTATCCTATCCTATCCTCAATCCTATCCTATCCTCAATCCTATCCTATCCTCTATCCTATCCTCTTCTCTATCCTATCCTATCCTCTATCCTATCCTATCCTCTATCCTATCCTATCCTCTATCCTATCCTATCCTCTATCCTATCCTCCCCTGAATCCTATCCTATCCTCAATCCTATCCTATCCTCTATCCTACCTTATCCTCTATCCTATCCTTTACTCTATTCTATCCTATCCTCTATCTTATCCTATCCACTATCCTATCCTATCCTCAATCCAATCCTATACTCTATTCTATCCTATTCTCTATCCTATCCTATCCTATCCTCTATCCTATCCTCTATCCTATCCTATCCTCTATCCTATCCTATACTCTATCCTATCCTATCCTCTATCCTATCCTATCCTCTATCCTTTTCTATAATCTATCCTATCCTATCCTCAATCCTATCCTATCCTCTATCCTATCTTATCCTCTATCCTATCCTTTACTCTATTCTATCCTATCCTCTATCTTATCCTATCCACTATCCTATCCTATCCTCAATCCAATCCTATACTCTATCCTATCCTATTCTCTATCCTATCCTATCCTATCCTCTATCCTATCCTCTATCCTATCCTCTATCCTATCCTATCCTCTATCCTATCCTATCCTCTTATCGTATCCTATCCCCTGTCCTATCCTCCATCCTATCCTATTCTCTATCCTATCCTTTCCTCCATAATATCGTCTCTTCTATCGTATCCTATCCTCTATCCTATCCTATCCTCCATCCTATCCTATCCTCTATCCTATTCAATCTCATATCCTATCCTATCCTCTATCATATCCTATCCTCTATCGTATCCTATCTTCTATCGTATCCTATCCTCTATCCTATCCAATCCTCTATCCTA
The DNA here is from genome assembly GCF_050948215.1 of Halictus rubicundus. Classification (NCBI taxonomy): domain Eukaryota; kingdom Metazoa; phylum Arthropoda; class Insecta; order Hymenoptera; family Halictidae; genus Halictus; species Halictus rubicundus. Next base: position 460,998 of record NW_027488703.1, read on the forward strand.
TCCTCTATCCTATCCTATCCTCTATCCTATCCTATCCTCTATCGTATCCTATCCTCTATCCTATCCTCTATCCTATCCTATCCTCTATCCTATCCTATCCTATCCTCCATCCTATCCTATCCTCAATCCAATCCTATCCTCTATCCTATCCTATCCTCTATCCTATCCTATCCTCTATCCTATCCTATCCTCTATCCTATCCTATCCTCTATCCTATCCTATCCTCTATCCTATCCTATCCTCAATCCAATCCTATACTCTATTGTATCCTATCCTCTATCGTATCCTATCCTCTATCCTATCCAATCCTCTATCCTATCCTCTATCCAATCCTATACACTATCCTATCCTATCCTCTAACGTATCCTATCCTCTATCCTATCCAATCCTCTATCCTATCCTATCCTCTATCCTATCCTATCTTCTATCCTATCCTATTCTCTATCCTATCCTATCCTCTATCCTATCCTATCCACTATCGTATGCTCTATCCTATCCTATCCTCTATCCTATCCTATCCTCAATCCAATCCTATACTCTATCCTATCCTATCCTCTATCCTATCCTATCCTCTATCCAATCCTATACACTATCCTATCCTATCCTCTAACGTATCCTGTCCTCTATCCTATCCAATCCTCTATCCTATCCTATCCTCTATCCTATCCTATCTTCTATCCTATCCTATTCTCTATCCTATCCTATAATCTATCCTATCCTATCCACTATCGTATGCTCTATCCTATCCTATCCTCTATCCTATCCTATCGTCAATCCAATCCTATACTCTATCCTATCCTATCCTCTATCCTATCCTATCCTCTATCCTATCCTATCCTCTATCCTATCCTATCCTCTATCGTATCCTATCCTCTATCCTATCCTCTATCCTATCCTATCCTCTATCCTATCCTATCCTATCCTCCATCCTATCCTATCCTCAATCCAATCCTATCCTCTATCCTATCCTATCCTCTATCCTATCCTATCCTCTATCCTATCCTATCCTCTATCCTATCCTATCCTCTATCCTATCCTATCCTCTATCCTATCCTATCCTCAATCCAATCCTATACTCTATTGTATCCTATCCTCTATCGTATCCTATCCTCTATCCTATCCAATCCTCTATCCTATCCTCTATCCAATCCTATACACTATCCTATCCTATCCTCTAACGTATCCTATCCTCTATCCTATCCAATCCTCTATCCTATCCTATCCTCTATCCTATCCTATCTTCTATCCTATCCTATTCTCTATCCTATCCTATCCTCTATCCTATCCTATCCACTATCGTATGCTCTATCCTATCCTATCCTCTATCCTATCCTATCCTCAATCCAATCCTATACTCTATCCTATCCTATCCTCTATCCTATCCTATCCTCTATCCAATCCTATACACTATCCTATCCTATCCTCTAACGTATCCTGTCCTCTATCCTATCCAATCCTCTATCCTATCCTATCCTCTATCCTATCCTATCTTCTATCCTATCCTATTCTCTATCCTATCCTATAATCTATCCTATCCTATCCACTATCGTATGCTCTATCCTATCCTATCCTCTATCCTATCCTATCCTCAATCCTAACCTATCCTCTATCCAATCCTATACTCTATTGTATCCTATCCTCTATCGTATCCTATCCTCTATCCTATCCAATCCTCTATCCTACCCTATCCTCTATCCTATCCTATCCTCTATCCTATCCTATCCTCTATCCAATCCTATACACTATCCTATCCTATCCTCTATCGTATCCTATCCTCTATCCTATCCAATCCTCTATCCTATCCTCTATCCTATCCTATCCTCTATCGTCTCCTCTCCTCAATCCTATCCTATCCTCAATCCTAACCTATCCTCTATCCAATCCTATACTCTATTGTATCCTATCCTCTATCGTATCCTATCCTCTATCCTATCCAATCCTCTATCCTACCCTATCCTCTATCCTATCCTATCCTCTATCCTATCCTATCCTCTATCCAATCCTATACACTATCCTATCCTATCCTCTATCGTATCCTATCCTCTATCCTATCCAATCCTCTATCCTATCCTCTATCCTATCCTATCCTCTATCCTATCCTATCTTCTATCCTATCCTATTCTCTATCCTATCCTATCCTCTATCCTATCCAATCCTCTATCCTATCCTCTATCCTATCCTATCCTCTATCCTATCCTATCCTCAATCCAATCCTATACTCTATCCTATCCTATCCTCTATCCTATCCTATCCTCTATCCTATCCTATCTTCTATACTATCCTATTCTCTATCCTATCCTATCCTCTATCCTATCCTATCCTCTATCCTATCCTATCCTCTATCCTATCCTATCCTCTATCCTATCCTATCCTCAATCCAATCCTATACTCTATCCTATCCTATCCTCTATCCTAACTTATCCTCTATCCTATCCTATCCTCAATCCTATCCTATCCTCAATCCTATCCTATCCTCTATCCTATCCTCTTCTCTATCCTATCCTATCCTCTATCCTATCCTATCCTCTATCCTATCCTATCCTCTATCCTATCCTATCCTCTATCCTATCCTCCCCTGAATCCTATCCTATCCTCAATCCTATCCTATCCTCTATCCTACCTTATCCTCTATCCTATCCTTTACTCTATTCTATCCTATCCTCTATCTTATCCTATCCACTATCCTATCCTATCCTCAATCCAATCCTATACTCTATTCTATCCTATTCTCTATCCTATCCTATCCTATCCTCTATCCTATCCTCTATCCTATCCTATCCTCTATCCTATCCTATACTCTATCCTATCCTATCCTCTATCCTATCCTATCCTCTATCCTTTTCTATAATCTATCCTATCCTATCCTCAATCCTATCCTATCCTCTATCCTATCTTATCCTCTATCCTATCCTTTACTCTATTCTATCCTATCCTCTATCTTATCCTATCCACTATCCTATCCTATCCTCAATCCAATCCTATACTCTATCCTATCCTATTCTCTATCCTATCCTATCCTATCCTCTATCCTATCCTCTATCCTATCCTCTATCCTATCCTATCCTCTATCCTATCCTATCCTCTTATCGTATCCTATCCCCTGTCCTATCCTCCATCCTATCCTATTCTCTATCCTATCCTTTCCTCCATAATATCGTCTCTTCTATCGTATCCTATCCTCTATCCTATCCTATCCTCCATCCTATCCTATCCTCTATCCTATTCAATCTCATATCCTATCCTATCCTCTATCATATCCTATCCTCTATCGTATCCTATCTTCTATCGTATCCTATCCTCTATCCTATCCAATCCTCTATCCTATCCTCTATCCTATCCTATCCTCTATCCTATCCTATCCTCTATCGTATCCTATCCTCTATCCTATCCTCTATCCTATCCTATCCTCTATCCTATCCTATCCTATCCTCCATCCTATCCTATCCTCAATCCAATCCTATCCTCTATCCTATCCTATCCTCTATCCTATCCTATCCTCTATCCTATCCTATCCTCTATCCTATCCTATCCTCTATCCTATCCTATCCTCTATCCTATCCTATCCTCAATCCAATCCTATACTCTATTGTATCCTATCCTCTATCGTATCCTATCCTCTATCCTATCCAATCCTCTATCCTATCCTCTATCCAATCCTATACACTATCCTATCCTATCCTCTAACGTATCCTATCCTCTATCCTATCCAATCCTCTATCCTATCCTATCCTCTATCCTATCCTATCTTCTATCCTATCCTATTCTCTATCCTATCCTATCCTCTATCCTATCCTATCCACTATCGTATGCTCTATCCTATCCTATCCTCTATCCTATCCTATCCTCAATCCAATCCTATACTCTATCCTATCCTATCCTCTATCCTATCCTATCCTCTATCCAATCCTATACACTATCCTATCCTATCCTCTAACGTATCCTGTCCTCTATCCTATCCAATCCTCTATCCTATCCTATCCTCTATCCTATCCTATCTTCTATCCTATCCTATTCTCTATCCTATCCTATAATCTATCCTATCCTATCCACTATCGTATGCTCTATCCTATCCTATCCTCTATCCTATCCTATCGTCAATCCAATCCTATACTCTATCCTATCCTATCCTCTATCCTATCCTATCCTCTATCCTATCCTATCCTCTATCCTATCCTATCTTCTATACTATCCTATTCTCTATCCTATCCTATCCTCTATCCTATCCTATCCTCTATCCTATCCTATCCTCTATAATATCCTATCCTCAATCCAATCCTATACTCTATCCTATCCTATCCTCTATCCTAACTTATCCTCTATCCTATCCTATCCTCAATCCTATCCTATCCTCAATCCTATCCTATCCTCTATCCTATCCTCTTCTCTATCCTATCCTATCCTCTATCCTATCCTATCCTCAATCCTATCCTATCCTCTATCCTATCCTATCCTCTATCCTATTCTATCCTCTATCCTATCCTATCCTCAATCCAATCCTATACTCTATCCTCTCCTATCCTCTATCGTATCCTATCCTCTATCCTATCCAATCCTGTATTCCATCCACTACCCTATCCTATCCTCTACCCTATAATACCATGTATCCTATCCTATTCTCTATCCTATCCTATCCTATCCTCTATCCTATCATATCCTCTATCCTATCCTATAATCTATCCTATCCTATCCTCAATCCTATCCTATCCTCTATCCTATCCTATCCTCTATGATATCCTATCCTCTATCCCATTGTATCCTCAATCCTATCCTATCCTCAATCCAATCCTATACTCATTCCTATCCTATCCTCTATCCTATCCTATCCACTATCGTATGCTCTATCCTATCCTATCCTCTATCCTATCCTATCCTCAATCCAATCCTATCCTCTATCCTATCCTATCCTCTATCGTCTCCTCTCCTCAATCCTATCCTATCCTCAATCCTAACCTATCCTCTATCCAATCCTATACTCTATTGTATCCTATCCACTATCGTATCCTATCCTCTATCCTATCCAATCCTCTATCCTATCCTATCCTCTATCCTATCCTATCCTCTATCCTATCCTATCCTCTATCCAATCCTATACACTATCCTATCCTATCCTCTATCGTATCCTATCCTCTATCCTATCCAATCCTCTATCCTATCCTCTATCCTATCCTATCCTCTATCCTATCCTATCTTCTATCCTATCCTATTCTCTATCCTATCCTATCCTCTATCCTATCCAATCCTCTATCCTATCCTCTATCCTATCCTATCCTCTATCCTATCCTATCCTCAATCCAATCCTATACTCTATCCTATCCTATCCTCTATCCTATCCTATCCTCTATCCTATCCTATCTTCTATACTATCCTATTCTCTATCCTATCCTATCCTCTATCCTATCCTATCCTCAATCCTATCCTATCCTCAATCCTATCCTATCCTCTATCCTAACCTCTTCTCTATCCTATCCTATCCTCTATCCTATCCTATCCTCTATTCTATCCTATCCTCTATCCTATCCTCTCCTGAATCCTATCCTATCCTCAATCCTATCCTATCCTCTATCCTACCTTATCCTCTATCCTATCCTTTACTCTATTCTATCCTATCCTCTATCTTATCCTATCCACTATCCTATCCTATCCTCAATCCAATCCTATACTCTATCCTATCCTATTCTCTATCCTATCCTATCCTATCCTCTATCCTATCCTCTATCCTATCCTATCCTCTATCCTATCCTATCCTCTTATCGTATCCTATCCTCTGTCCTATCCTATCCTCTATCCTATCCTATCCTCAATCCAATCCTATACTCTATCCTATCCTATCCTCTATCCTAACTTATCCTCTATCCTATCCTATCCTCAATCCTATCCTATCCTCAATCCTATCCTATCCTCTATCCTATCCTCTTCTCTATCCTATCCTATCCTCTATCCTATCCTATCCTCAATCCTATCCTATCCTCTATCCTATCTTATCCTCTATCCTATCCTTTACTCTATTCTATCCTATCCTCTATCTTATCCTATCCACTATCCTATCCTATCCTCAATCCAATCCTATATTCTATCCTATCCTATCCTCTATCCTATCCTATCCTCTATCCTATCCTATCCTCTATGCAATCCTATACACTATCCTATCCTATCCTCTATCGTATCCTATCCTCTATCCTATCCAATCCTCTATCCTATCCTCTATCCTATCCTATCTTCTATCCTATCCTATTCTCTATCCTATCCTATCCTCTATCCTATCCAATCCTCTATCCTATCCTCTATCCTATCCTATCCTCTATCCTATCCTATCCTCAATCCAATCCTATACTCTATCCTATCCTATACTCTATCCTATCCTATCCTCTATCCTATCCTATCCTCTATCCTATTCTATCCTCTATCCTATCCTATCCTCTATCGTATCCTATCCTCTATCCTATCCTCTATCCTATCCTCTATCCTATCCTATCCTCTATCCTATCCTATCCTATCCTCCATCCTATCCTATCCTCAATCCAATCCTATCCTCTATCCTATCCTATCCTCTATCCTATCCTATCCTCTATCCTATCCTATCCTCTATCCTATCCTATCCTCTATCCTATCCTATCCTCTATCCTATCCTATCCTCTATCCTATCCTATCCTCTATCCTATCCTATCCTCAATCCGATCCTATACTCTATTGTATCCTATCCTCTATCGTATCCTATCCTCTATCCTATCCAATCCTCTATCCTATCCTCTATCCAATCCTATACTCTATCCTATCCTATTCTCTATCCTATCCTATCCTATCCTCTATCCTATCCTCTATCCTATCCTATCCTCTATCCTTTCCTATACTCTATCCTATCCTATCCTCTATCCTATCCTATCCTCTATCCTATTCTATCCTCTATCCTATCCTATCCTCTATCGTATCCTATCCTCTATCCTATCCTCTATCCTATCCTCTATCCTATCCTATCCTCTATCCTATCCTATCCTATCCTCCATCCTATCCTATCCTCAATCCAATCCTATCCTCTATCCTATCCTATCCTCAATCCTATCCTATCCTCAATCCTATCCTATCCTCAATCCTATCCTATCCTCTATCCTATCCTATCCTCTATCCTATCCTATCCTCTATCCTATCCTATCCTCAATCCTATCCTATCCTCTATCCTATCTTATCCTCTATCCTATCCTATCCTCAATCCTATCCTATCCTCAATCCTATCCTATCCTCAATCCTATCCTATCCTCTATCCTATCCTCTTCTCTATCCTATCCTATCCTCTATCCTATCCTATCCTCAATCCTATCCTATCCTCTATCCTATCTTATCCTCTATCCTATCCTTTACTCTATTCTATCCTATCCTCTATCTTATCCTATCCACTATCCTATCCTATCCTCAATCCAATCCTATACTCTATCCTATCCTATTCTCTAACCTATCCTATCCTATCGTCTATCCTATCCTCTATCCTATCCTATCATCTATCCTATCCTATACTCTATCCTATCCTATCCTCTATCCTATCCTATCCTCTATCCTATTCTATAATCTATCCTATCCTATCCTCAATCCTATCCTATCCTCTATCCTATCTTATCCTCTATCCTATCCTTTACTCTATTCTATCCTATCCTCTATCTTATCCTATCCACTATCCTATCCTATCCTCAATCCAATCCTATACTCTATCCTATCCTATTCTCTATCCTATCCTATCCTATCCTCTATCCTATCCTCTATCCTATCCTATCCTCTATCCTATCCTATCCTCTTATCGTATCCTATCCTCTGTCCTATCCTCCATCCTATCCTATTCTCTATCCTATCCTTTCCTCTATAATATCGTCTCTTCTATCGTATCCTATCCTCTATCCTATCCTATCCTCCATCCTATCCTATCCTCTATCCTATTCAATCTCATATCCTATCCTATCCTCTATCCAATCCTATACACTATCCTATCCTATCCTCTATCGTATCCTATCCTCTATCCTATCCAGTCCTCTATCCTATCCTCTATCTTATCCTATCCTCTATCCTATCCTATCTTCTATCCTATCCTATTCTCTATCCTATCCTATCCTCTATCCTATCCTATCCACTATCGTATGCTCTATCCTATCCTATCCTCTATCCTATCCTATCCTCAATCCAATCCTATCCTCTATCCTATCCTATCCTCTATCCTATCCTATCCTCTATCCTATCCAATCCTGTATTCCATCCTCTACCCTACCCTATCCTCTACCCTATAATACCATGTATCCTATCCTATTCGCTATCCTATCCTATCCTATCCTCTATCCTATCATATCCTCTATCCTATCCTATAATCTATCCTATCCTATCCTCAATCCTATCCTATCCTCTATCCTATCCTATCCTCTATGATATCCTATACTCTATCCTATCCTATCCTCTATCCTAACTTATCCTCTATCCTATCCTATCCTCAATCCTATCCTATCCTCAATCCTATCCTATCCTCTATCCTATCCTCTTCTCTATCCTATCCTATCCTCTATCCTATCCTATCCTCTATCCTATCCTATCCCCTATCCTACCTTATCCTCTATCCTATCCTTTACTCTATTCTATCCTATCCTCTATCTTATCCTATCCACTATCCTATCCTATCCTCAATCCAATCCTATACTCTATCCTATCCTATTCTCTATCCTATCCTATCCCATCCTCTATCCTATCCTCTATCCTATCCTATCCTCTATCCTATCCTATACTCTATCCTATCCTATCCTCTATCCTATCCTATCCTCTATCCTATTCTATAATCTATCCTATCCTATCCTCAATCCTATCCTATCCTCTATCCTATCTTATCCTCTATCCTATCCTTTACTCTATTCTATCCTATCCTCTATCTTATCCTATCCACTATCCTATCCTATCCTCAATCCAATCCTATCCTCTATCCTATCCTTTACTCTATTCTATCCTATCCTCTATCTTATCCTATCCACTATCCTATCCTATCCTCAATCCAATCCTATACTCTATCCTATCCTATTCTCTATCCTATCCTATCCTATCCTCTATCCTATCCTCTATCCTATCCTCTATCCTATCCTATCCTCTATCCTATCCTATCCTCTTATCGTATCCTATCCTCTGTCCTATCCTCCATCCTATCCTATTCTCTATCCTATCATTTCCTCTATAATATCGTCTCTTCTGTCGTATCCTATCCTCTATCCTATCCTATCCTCCATCCTATCCTATCCTCTATCCTATTCAATCTCATATTCTATCCTATCCTCTATCATATCCTATCCTCTATCGTATCCTATCTTCTATCGTATCCTATCCTCTATCCTATCCTATCCTCTATCCTATCCTCTATCCTATCCTATCCTCAATCCTATCCTATCCTCAATCCTATCCTATCCTATCCTCTATCCTATCCTATCATCTATCATATCCTATCCTCTATCCTATCCAATTCTCTATCCTATCCTATCCTCTATCATATCCTATCCTCTATCCTATCCTATCCTCTATCCTATCCTCTCCTCAATCCTATCCTATTATCAATCGTAACCTATCCTCTATCCTATCCTATCCTCTATCCTATCCAATCCTGTATTCCATCCTCTACCCTATCCTATCCTCTACCCTATAATACCATGTATCCTATCCTATTCTCAATCCTATCCTATCCTATCCTCTATCCTATCATATCCTCTATCCTATCCTATAATCTATCCTATCCTATCCTCAATCCTATCCTATCCTCTATCCTATCCTATCCTCTATGATATCCTATCCTCTATCCCATTGTATCCTCAATCCTATCCTATCCTCAATCCAATCCTATACTCATTCCTATCCTATCCTCTATCGTATGCTATCCTCTATCCTATCCAATCCTCTATCCTATTAACTATCCTATCCTCTCCTCTATCCTATCCTATCTTCTATACTATCCTATTCTCTATCCTATCGTATCCACTATCGTATGCTCTATACTATCCTATCCTATCCACTATCGTATGCTCTATACTATCCTATCCTATCCACTATCGTATGCTCTATACTATCCTATCCTCTATTCTATCCAATCCCCTATCCTATCCTCTAACCTATAATACCATGTATCCTATCCTATTCTCTATCCTATCCTATCCTATCCTCTATCGTAATCTCTATCCTATCCTATCCACTATCCTAGCCTATCCTCAATCCTAACCTATCCTCTATCCTATCCTATTCTCTATCCTATCCTATCCTCTATCCTATCATATCCTCTATCCTATCCTATCCTCTATCCCATCCTAATCTCTATCCTATCAATACCCTATCCAATTCTCTATCCTATCCTATCCTCTATCCAATCCTATCCTCAATTCAATCCTATCCTCTATCCTATAATATCCTCTATCCTATCTTATCCTTTCCTCTATCCTATCCTATCGTATCCTCTATCCCATCCTCTATCCTATCCTCTATCCTATCCTCTATCCTATCCTCTATCCTATCCTCTATCCTATCCTCTATCCTATCCTATCCTCTATCCTATCCTATCCTCTATCCTATCCTCTCTTCAATCCTATCCTATTCTCTATCCTATTCTATCCTCTATCCTATCCTATCCTCTATCCCATTGTATCCTCAATCCTATCCTATCCTCAATCCAATCCTATACTCATACCTATCCTATCCTCTATCGTATGCTATCCTCTATCCTATCCAATCCTCTATCCTATCCTCTCCTCTATCCTATCCTATCTTCTATACTATCCTATTCTCTATCCTATCCTATCCTCTATCCTATCGTATCCACTATCGTATGCTCTATACTATCCTATCCTATCCACTATCGTATGCTCTATACTATCCTATCCTATCCACTATCGTATGCTCTATACTATCCTATCCTCTATTCTATCCAATCCCCTATCCTATCCTCTAACCTATAATACCATGTATCCTATCCTATTCTCTATCCTATCCTATCCTATCCTCTATCGTAATCTCTATCCTATCCTATCCACTATCCTAGCCTATCCTCAATCCTATCCTATCCTCTATCATATCCTACCCTCTATCCTATCCTATCCGCTATCCTATCCTATCCTCTATCGTCTCCTCTCCTCAATCCTATCCTATCCTCAATCCTAACCTATCCTCTATCCTATCCTATTCTCTATCCTATCCTATCCTCTATCCTATCCTATCCTCTATCGTATCCTATCCTCTATCCTATCCAATCCTCTATCCCATCCTCTATCCTATCCTATCCTCTATCTTATCCTATCCTCTATCCTATCCTATCCTCTATCGTATCCTATCCTCTATCCTATCCAATCCTCTATCCCATCCTCTATCCTATCCTATCCTCTATCTTATCCTATCCTCTATCCTATCCTATCCTCAATCCAATCATATCCTCTATCCTATCCTATCCTCTATCTTATCCTATCCTCTACCCTATCCTATCCTCTATCGTATCCTATCCTCTATCGTATGCTCTATCCTACCCTATCCTCTATCCTATCCAAACCCCTATCCTATCCTCTATCCTATCCTATCCTCTATCCTATACTATCCTCTATCGTATGCTATATCGTATTCTGTCCACTATCGTATGCTATATCGTATCCTATCCTCTATCGTATCCAATCCCCTATCCTATCCTCTATCCTCTCCTATACTCAATCCAATCCTATCCTCTATCCTATCCTATCCTCTATCATATCCTATCCTCTATCCTATCCAATCCTCTATCCCATTCTATCCTCTATCCTATCCTATCCTCAATCCGATCCTATCCTCTATCCTATCCTATTCTCTATCCTATCCTGTCCTCTATCCTATCCTATCCGCTATCCTATCCTATCCTCTATCCTATCCTACCCTCAATGCTATCCTATCCTCTATCCTATCGTATCCTCTATCCAATCCTATGCTCTATCCTATCCTCTATCCTATCCTTTCCTCTATAATATCGTATCTTCTATCGTATCCTATCCTCTATCCTATCCTATTCTCTATCCTATCCTATCCTCTATCATATCCTATCCTCTATCCTATGCTATCCTCTATCCTATCCTATCCGCTATCCTATCTTACCCTCTATGCTATCCTATCCTCTATCCTATCCTATCCTCTATCGTATGCTGGATCCTATCCTATCCTCTATCCTATCCTATCCTCAATCCTATCCTATCCTCTATCATATACTATCCTCTATCCTATCCTATCCTCTATCCTATCCTATCCTCTATCCTATATTATCCTCTATCCTATCCTGTCCTCTATTCTATCCTATCCTCTATCTTATCCTATCCACTATCCTATCTTATCCTCTATCCTATCCTATCCTCTATCCTATCCTATCCTCTATCGTATCCGATCCTCAATCCTATACTATCCTCTATCCTATCCTATCCTGTATCCTATCCTATCCTCTATCCTATCCTATCCTCTATCCTATCCAATCTCATATCCTATCCAATCTCATATCCTATCCTATCCTCTATCATGTCCTATCCTCTATCGTATCCTATCGTCTATCCTATCCAATCCTCTATCCTATCCTATCCTCTATCGTATCCTATCGTCTATCCTATCCAATCCTCTATCCTATCCTCAATCCTATCCTATCCTCTATCCTATCCTATCCTCTATCCTATCCTATCCTCTATCCTATCCTATCCTCTATCCTATCCTATCCTCTATCCTATCCTATCCTCTATCCTATCCAATCCTCTATCCTATTCTATCCTCTATCCTATCCTATCGTCTATCCTATCCTATCCTCTATCGTATCCTATCCTGTATCCTATCCTCTATCCTATCCTATCCTGTATCCTATCCAATCCCCTATCCAATCCTCTATCCTATCCGATCATCTATCCTATTATACCATGTATCCTATCTTATTCTCTATCCTATCCTATCCTCTATCCTATCCTATCCTCTATCCTATCTTATCCTCTATCCTATCCTATCCTCAATCCAATCCTATCCTCTATCCTATCCTATCCTCTATCGTATCCTATCCTCTATCGTATCCAATCCCCTATCCTACTCTATCCTCTTTCCTATCCTATCCTCAATCCAATCCTATTCTCTATTCTATCCTATCCTCTATCCTATCCTATCCTCTATCCTATCCAATCCCCTATCCTATCCTCTATCATATCCTATTCTCTATCCTATCCTATACTCTATCCTATCCTATCCTCTATCGTATCCTATCCTCTATCCTATCCTGTCCTCAATCCTATCCTATCCTATCCTCTATCCTATCCCATCCTCAATCCTATCCTTTCCTCTATCCTATAATCTATCCTATCCTATCCTCTTACTTATCCTATCCTCTATCTTATCCTATCCTCTATCCTATCCTATCCTCTATCGTATCCTATCCTCTATCCTATCCAATCCTCTATCCCATCCTCTATCCTATCCTATCCTCTATCTTATCCTATCCTCTATCCTATCCTATCCTCAATCCAATCATATCCTCTATCCTATCCTATCCTCTATCTTATCCTATCCTCTACCCTATCCAATAATCTATCCTATTCTATCCTCTATTCTATCCTATCCTCAATCCAATCCTATCCTCTATCCTATCCTATCCTCTATCCAATCCTATCCTCTATCCTATCCTATCCTATCCTCTATCGTATCCTATCCAATCCTCTATCCTATCCTCAATCCTATCCTATCCTTTATCCTATAATACCATTTATCCTATCCTATTCTCCATCCTATCCTATCCTATCCTCTATCGTATGCTCTATCCTATCCTATCAACTATACTATCCTATCCTCAATCCTATCCTATCCTCTATCATATCCCATCCTCTATCCTATGCTATCCTATCCTATCCTCTATCGTATGCTCTATCCTATCCTATCAACTATCCTATCCTATTCTCTATTCTATCCTATCCTCTATCCTATCCAATCCCCAATCCTATCCTCTATCCTATCCTATCCTCTATCCTATCTTATCCTCTATCCTATCCTGTCCTCTATCCTAACCTATCCTCTATCCTATCCTATCCTCTATCCTATCATATCCTCTATCGTATCCTATCCTCTATCCTAACCTATACTCTATCCTATCTTATCCTCTATCGTGTCCTATCCTCTATGGTATCCTATCCTCTATCCTATCCCATCCTCTATCCTATCCTCTATCCTAGCCTATCCTCTATCCTATCCTCTATCCTATCCAATCCTCTATCCTATCCTCTATCCTATCCTATACTCTATCCTATCCTATCCTCTATCGTATCCTATCCTCTATCCTATCCTGTCCTCTATCCTATCCTATCCTCTATCATATCCTATCCTCTATCCTATCCCATCCTCAATCCTATCCTTTCCTCTATCCTATAATCTATCCTACCCTATCCTCTTACTTATCCTATCCTCTATCCTATCCTATCCTCTATCCTATCCGATCCTCTATCCTATACTATCCTCTATCCTATCCTATCCTCAATCCAATCCTATCCTCTATCCTATCCTATCCCCTATCGTATCCTATCCTCTATCGTATCCAATCCCCTATCCTACTCTATCCTCTATCCTATCCTATCCTCAATCCAATCCTATTCTCTATTCTATCCTATCCTCTATCCAATCCTATCCTCTATCCTATCCAATTACCTATCATATCCTCTATCATATCCTATTCTCTATCCTATCCTATACTCTATCCTATCCTATCCTCTATCGTATCCTATCCTCTATCCTATCCTGTCCTCTATCCTATCCTATCCTATCCTCTATCCTATCCCATCCTCAATCCTATCCTTTCCTCTATCCTATAATCTATCCTATCCTATCCTCTTACTTATCCTATCCTCTATCCTATCCTATCCTCTACCCTATCCAATCCTCTATCCTACCCTCTATCCTATCCTATCCTCTATCCTATTCTATTCTCTACCCTATCCTATCCTCTATCGTATCCTATCCTCTATCGTATGCTCTATCCTACCCTATCCTCTATCCTATCCAAACCCCTATCCTATCCTCTATCCTATCCTATCCTCTATCCTATACTATCCTCTATCGTATGCTATATCGTATTCTGTCCACTATCGTATGCTATATCGTATCCTATCCTCTATCGTATCCAATCCCCTATCCTATCCTCTATCCTCTCCTATACTCAATCCAATCCTATCCTCTATCCTATCCTATCCTCTATCGTATCCTATCCTCTATCCTATCCAATCCGCTATCCCATTCTATCCTCTATCCTATCCTATCCTCAATCCGATCCTATCCTCTATCCTATCCTATTCTCTATCCTATCCTGTCCTCTATCCTATCCTATCCGCTATCCTATCCTATCCTCTATCCTATCCTACCCTCAATGCTATCCTATCCTCTATCCTATCGTATCCTCTATCCAATCCTATGCTCTATCCTATCCTCTATCCTATCCTTTCCTCTATAATATCGTATCTTCTATCGTATCCTATCCTCTATCCTATCCTATTCTCTATCCTATCCTATCCTCTATCATATCCTATCCTCTATCCTATGCTATCCTCTATCCTATCCTATCCGCTATCCTATCTTACCCTCTATGCTATCCTATCCTCTATCCTATCCTATCCTCTATCGTATGCTGGATCCTATCCTATCCTCTATCCTATCCTATCCTCAATCCTATCCTATCCTCTATCATATACTATCCTCTATCCTATCCTATCCTCTATCCTATCCTATCCTCTATCCTATATTATCCTCTATCCTATCCTGTCCTCTATTCTATCCTATCCTCTATCTTATCCTATCCACTATCCTATCTTATCCTCTATCCTATCCTATCCTCTATCCTATCCTATCCTCTATCGTATCCGATCCTCAATCCTATACTATCCTCTATCCTATCCTATCCTGTATCCTATCCTATCCTCTATCCTATCCAATCTCATATCCTATCCAATCTCATATCCTATCCTATCCTCTATCATGTCCTATCCTATCCTATCCTCTATCATGTCCTATCCTCTATCGTATCCTATCGTCTATCCTATCCAATCCTCTATCCTATCCTATCCTCTATCGTATCCTATCGTCTATCCTATCCAATCCTCTATCCTATCCTCAATCCTATCCTATCCTCTATCCTATCCTATCCTCTATCCTATCCTATCCTCTATCCTATCCTATCCTCTATCCTATCCTATCCTCTATCCTATCCTATCCTCTATCCTATCCAATCCTCTATCCTATCCTATCCTCTATCCTATCCTATCGTCTATCCTATCCTATCCTCTATCGTATCCTATCCTGTATCCTATCCTCTATCCTATCCTATCCTGTATCCTATCCAATCCCCTATCCAATCCTCTATCCTATCCGATCCTCTATCCTATTATACCATGTATCCTATCTTATTCTCTATCCTATCCTATCCTCTATCCTATCCTATCCTCTATCCTATCTTATCCTCTATCCTATCCTATCCTCAATCCAATCCTATCCTCTATCCTATCCTATCCTCTATCGTATCCTATCCTCTATCGTATCCAATCCCCTATCCTACTCTATCCTCTTTCCTATCCTATCCTCAATCCAATCCTATTCTCTATTCTATCCTATCCTCTATCCTATCCTATCCTCTATCCTATCCAATCCCCTATCCTATCCTCTATCATATCCTATTCTCTATCCTATCCTATACTCTATCCTATCCTATCCTCTATCGTATCCTATCCTCTATCCTATCCTGTCCTCAATCCTATCCTATCCTATCCTCTATCCTATCCCATCCTCAATCCTATCCTTTCCTCTATCCTATAATCTATCCTATCCTATCCTCTTACTTATCCTATCCTCTATCTTATCCTATCCTCTATCCTATCCTATCCTCTATCGTATCCTATCCTCTATCCTATCCAATCCTCTATCCCATCCTCTATCCTATCCTATCCTCTATCTTATCCTATCCTCTATCCTATCCTATCCTCAATCCAATCATATCCTCTATCCTATCCTATCCTCTATCTTATCCTATCCTCTACCCTATCCAATAATCTATCCTATTCTATCCTCTATTCTATCCTATCCTCAATCCAATCCTATCCTCTATCCTATCCTATCCTCTATCCAATCCTATCCTCTATCCTATCCTATCCTATCCTCTATCGTATCCTATCCAATCCTCTATCCTATCCTCAATCCTATCCTATCCTTTATCCTATAATACCATTTATCCTATCCTATTCTCCATCCTATCCTATCCTATCCTCTATCGTATGCTCTATCCTATCCTATCAACTATACTATCCTATCCTCAATCCTATCCTATCCTCTATCATATCCCATCCTCTATCCTATGCTATCCTATCCTATCCTCTATCGTATGCTCTATCCTATCCTATCAACTATCCTATCCTATTCTCTATTCTATCCTATCCTCTATCCTATCCAATCCCCAATCCTATCCTCTATCCTATCCTATCCTCTATCCTATCTTATCCTCTATCCTATCCTGTCCTCTATCCTAACCTATCCTCTATCCTATCCTATCCTCTATCCTATCATATCCTCTATCGTATCCTATCCTCTATCCTAACCTATACTCTATCCTATCTTATCCTCTATCGTGTCCTATCCTCTATGGTATCCTATCCTCTATCCTATCCCATCCTCTATCCTATCCTCTATCCTAGCCTATCCTCTATCCTATCCTCTATCCTATCCAATCCTCTATCCTATCCTCTATCCTATCCTATACTCTATCCTATCCTATCCTCTATCGTATCCTATCCTCTATCCTATCCTGTCCTCTATCCTATCCTATCCTCTATCATATCCTATCCTCTATCCTATCCCATCCTCAATGCTATCCTTTCCTCTATCCTATAATCTATCCTACCCTATCCTCTTACTTATCCTATCCTCTATCCTATCCTATCCTCTATCCTATCCGATCCTCTATCCTATACTATCCTCTATCCTATCCTATCCTCAATCCAATCCTATCCTCTATCCTATCCTATCCTCTATCGTATCCTATCCTCTATCGTATCCAATCCCCTATCCTACTCTATCCTCTATCCTATCCTATCCTCAATCCAATCCTATTCTCTATTCTATCCTATCCTCTATCCAATCCTATCCTCTATCCTATCCAATTACCTATCATATCCTCTATCATATCCTATTCTCTATCCTATCCTATACTCTATCCTATCCTATCCTCTATCGTATCCTATCCTCTATCCTATCCTGTCCTCTATCCTATCCTATCCTATCCTCTATCCTATCCCATCCTCAATCCTATCCTTTCCTCTATCCTATAATCTATCCTATCCTATCCTCTTACTTATCCTATCCTCTATCCTATCCTATCCTCTACCCTATCCAATCCTCTATCCTACCCTCTATCCTATCCTATCCTCTATCCTATTCTATTCTCTACCCTATCCTATCCTCTATCGTATCCTATCCTCTATCGTATGCTCTATCCTACCCTATCCTCTATCCTATCCAAACCCCTATCCTATCCTCTATCCTATCCTATCCTCTATCCTATACTATCCTCTATCGTATGCTATATCGTATTCTGTCCACTATCGTATGCTATATCGTATCCTATCCTCTATCGTATCCAATCCCCTATCCTATCCTCTATCCTCTCCTATACTCAATCCAATCCTATCCTCTATCCTATCCTATCCTCTATCGTATCCTATCCTCTATCCTATCCAATCCTCTATCCCATTCTATCCTCTATCCTATCCTATCCTCAATCCGATCCTATCCTCTATCCTATCCTATTCTCTATCCTATCCTGTCCTCTATCCTATCCTATCCGCTATCCTATCCTATCCTCTATCCTATCCTACCCTCAATGCTATCCTATCCTCTATCCTATCGTATCCTCTATCCAATCCTATGCTCTATCCTATCCTCTATCCTATCCTTTCCTCTATAATATCGTATCTTCTATCGTATCCTATCCTCTATCCTATCCTATTCTCTATCCTATCCTATCCTCTATCATATCCTATCCTCTATCCTATGCTATCCTCTATCCTATCCTATCCGCTATCCTATCTTACCCTCTATGCTATCCTATCCTCTATCCTATCCTATCCTCTATCGTATGCTGGATCCTATCCTATCCTCTATCCTATCCTCAATCCTATCCTATCCTCTATCATATACTATCCTCTATCCTATCCTATCCTCTATCCTATCCTATCCTCTATCCTATATTATCCTCTATCCTATCCTGTCCTCTATTCTATCCTATCCTCTATCTTATCCTATCCACTATCCTATCTTATCCTCTATCCTATCCTATCCTCTATCCTATCCTATCCTCTATCGTATCCGATCCTCAATCCTATACTATCCTCTATCCTATCCTATCCTGTATCCTATCCTATCCTCTATCCTATCCAATCTCATATCCTATCCAATCTCATATCCTATCCTATCCTCTATCATGTCCTATCCTCAATCGTATCCTATCGTCTATCCTATCCAATCCTCTATCCTATCCTATCCTCTATCGTATCCTATCGTCTATCCTATCCAATCCTCTATCCTATCCTCAATCCTATCCTATCCTCTATCCTATCCTATCCTCTATCCTATCCTATCCTCTATCCTATCCTATCCTCTATCCTATCCTATCCTCTATCCTATCCTATCCTCTATCCTATCCAATCCTCTATCCTATCCTATCCTCTATCCTATCCTATCGTCTATCCTATCCTATCCTCTATCGTATCCTATCCTGTATCCTATCCTCTATCCTATCCTATCCTGTATCCTATCCAATCCCCTATCCAATCCTCTATCCTATCCGATCCTCTATCCTATTATACCATGTATCCTATCTTATTCTCTATCCTATCCTATCCTCTATCCTATCCTATCCTCTATCCTATCTTATTCTCTATCCTATCCTATCCTCTATCCTATCCTGTCCTCTATTCTATCCTATCCTCTATCTTATCCTATCTACTATCCTATCTTATCCTCTACCCTATCCTATCCTCCATCCTATCCTATCCTCTATCGTATTCTATCCTCTATCCTAACCTATACTCTATCCTATCTTATCCTCTATCGTGTCCTATCCTCTATGGTATCCTATCCTCTATCCTATCCCATCCTCTATCCTATCCTCTATCCTATCCTATCCTCTATCCTATCCTCTATCCTATCCAATCCTCTATCCTATCCTCTATCCTATCCTATACTCTATCCTATCCTATCCTCTATCGTATCCTATCCTCTATCCTATCCTGTCCTCTATCCTATCCTATCCTCTATCCTATCCTATCCTCTATCCTATCCCATCCTCAATCCTATCCTTTCCTCTATCCTATAATCTATCCTACCCTATCCTCTTACTTATCCTATCCTCTATCCTATCCTATCCTCTATCCTATCCGATCCTCTATCCTATACTATCCTCTATCCTATCCTATCCTCAATCCAATCCTATCCTCTATCCTATCCTATCCTCTATCGTATCCTATCCTCTATCGTATCCAATCCCCTATCCTACTCTATCCTCTATCCTATCCTATCCTCAATCCAATCCTATTCTCTATTCTATCCTATCCTCTATCCTATCCTATCCTCTATCCTATCCAATCCCCTATCCTATCCTCTATCATATCCTGTTCTCTATCCTATCCTATACTCTATCCTATCCTATCCTCTATCGTATCCTATCCTCTATCCTATCCTGTCCTCTATCCTATCCTATCCTATCCTCTATCCTATCCCATCCTCAATCCTATCCTTTCCTCTATCCTATAATCTATCCTATCCTATCCTCTTACTTATCCTATCCTCTATCTTATCCTATCCTCTATCCTATCCTATCCTCTATCGTATCCTATCCTGTATCCTATCCAATCCTCTATCCCATCCTCTATCCTATCCTATCCTCTATCTTATCCTATCCTCTATCCTATCCTATCCTCAATCCAATCATATCCTCTATCCTATCCTATCCTCTATCTTATCCTATCCTCTACCCTATCCAATAATCTATCCTATTCTATCCTCTATTCTATCCTATCCTCAATCCAATCCTATCCTCTATCCTATCCTATCCTCTATCCAATCCTATCCTCTATCCTATCCTATCCTATCCTCTATCGTATCCTATCCTCTATCCTATCCAATCCTCTATCCTATCCTCTATCCTATCCTATCCTCTATCCTATCCTATCCAATCCTCTATCCTATCCTCAATCCTATCCTATCCTTTATCCTATAATACCATTTATCCTATCCTATTCTCCATCCTATCCTATCCTATCCTCTATCGTATGCTCTATCCTATCCTATCAACTATCCTATCCTATCCTCAATCCTATCCTATCCTCTATCATATCCCATCCTCTATCCTATGCTATCCTATCCTATCCTCTATCCTATCCCATCCTCAATCCTATCCTTTCCTCTATCCTATAATCTATCCTACCCTATCCTCTTACTTATCCTATCCTCTATCCTATCCTATCCTCTATCCTATCCGATCCTCTATCCTATACTATCCTCTATCCTATCCTATCCTCAATCCAATCCTATCCTCTATCCTATCCTATCCTCTACCGTATCCTATCCTCTATCGTATCCAATCCCCTATCCTACTCTATCCTCTATCCTATCCTATCCTCAATCCAATCCTATTCTCTATTCTATCCTATCCTCTATCCTATCCTATCCTCTATCCTATCCAATTACCTATCCTATCCTCTATCATATCCTATTCTCTATCCTATCCTATACTCTATCCTATCCTATCCTCTATCGTATCCTATCCTCTATCCTATCCTGTCCTCTATCCTATCCTATCCTATCCTCTATCCTATCCCATCCTCAATCCTATCCTTTCCTCTATCCTATAATCTATCCTATCCTATCCTCTTACTTATCCTATCCTCTATCCTATCCTATCCTCTACCCTATCCAATCCTCTATCCTACCCTCTATCCTATCCTATCCTCTATCCTATCCTATCCTCTATCGTATCCTATCCTCTATCGTATGCTCTATCCTACCCTATCCTCTATCCTATCCAAACCCCTATCCTATCCTCTATCCTATCCTATCCTCTATCCTATACTATCCTCTATCGTATGCTATATCGTATTCTGTCCACTATCGTATGCTATATCGTATCCTATCCTCTATCGTATCCAATCCCCTATCCTATCCTCTATCCTCTCCTATACTCAATCCAATCCTATCCTCTATCCTATCCTATCCTCTATCGTATCCTATCCTCTATCCTATCCAATCCTCTATCCCATTCTATCCTCTATCCTATCCTATCCTCAATCCGATCCTATCCTCTATCCTATCCTATTCTCTATCCTATCCTGTCCTCTATCCTATCCTATCCGCTATCCTATCCTATCCTCTATCCTATCCTACCCTCAATGCTATCCTATCCTCTATCCTATCGTATCCTCTATCCAATCCTATGCTCTATCCTATCCTCTATCCTATCCTTTCCTCTATAATATCGTATCTTCTATCGTATCCTATCCTCTATCCTATCCTATTCTCTATCCTATCCTATCCTCTATCATATCCTATCCTCTATCCTATGCTATCCTCTATCCTATCCTATCCGCTATCCTATCTTACCCTCTATGCTATCCTATCCTCTATCCTATCCTATCCTCTATCGTATGCTGGATCCTATCCTATCCTCTATCCTATCCTATCCTCAATCCTATCGTATCCTCTATCATATACTATCCTCTATCCTATCCTATCCTCTATCCTATCCTATCCTCTATCCTATATTATCCTCTATCCTATCCTGTCCTCTATTCTATCCTATCCTCTATCTTATCCTATCCACTATCCTATCTTATCCTCTATCCTATCCTATCCTCTATCCTATCCTATCCTCTATCGTATCCGATCCTCAATCCTATACTATCCTCTATCCTATCCTATCCTGTATCCTATCCTATCCTCTATCCTATCCTATCCTCTATCCTATCCAATCTCATATCCTATCCAATCTCATATCCTATCCTATCCTCTATCATGTCCTATCCTCTATCGTATCCTATCGTCTATCCTATCCAATCCTCTATCCTATCCTCAATCCTATCCTATCCTCTATCCTATCCTATCCTCTATCCTATCCTATCCTCTATCCTATCCTATCCTCTATCCTATCCTATCCTCTATCCTATCCTATCCTCTATCCTATCCTATCCTCTATCCTACCCTATCGTCTATCCTATCCTATCCTCTATCGTATCCTATCCTGTATCCGATCCTCTATCCTATCCTATCCTGTAACCTATCCAATCCCCTATCCAATCCTCTATCCTATCCGATCCTCTGCCCTATTATACCATGTATCCTATCTTATTCTCTATCCTATCCTATCCTCTATCCTATCCTATCCTCTATCCTATCTTATCCTCTATCCTATCCTATCCTCTATCCTATCCTGTCCTCTATTCTATCCTATCCTCTATCTTATCCTATCTACTATCCTATCTTATCCTCTACCCTATCCTATCCTCCATCCTATCCTATCCTCTATCGTATTCTATCCTCTATCCTAACCTATACTCTATCCTATCTTATCCTCTATCGTGTCCTATCCTCTATGGTATCCTATCCTCTATCCTATCCCATCCTCTATCCTATCCTCTATCCTATCCTATCCTCTATCCTATCCTCTATCCTATCCAATCCTCTATCCTATCCTGTCCTCTATTCTATCCTATCCTCTATCCTATCCTATCCTCTATCCTATCCTATCCTCTATCCTATCCTATCCTCTATCCTATCCTATGCTCTATCCTATCCTATCCTCTATCCTATCCTATCCTCTATCCTATCCTATCCTCTATCCTATCCTATCCTCTATCCTATCCTATCCTCTATCCTATCCTATCGTCTATCCTATCCTATCCTCTATCGTATCCTATCCTGTATCCTATCCTCTATCCTATCCTATCCTGTATCCTATCCAATCCCCTATCCAATCCTCTATCCTATCCGATCCTTTACCCTATTATACAATGTATCCTATCTTATTCTCTATCCTATCCTATCCTCTATCCTATCCTATCCTCTATCCTATCTTATCCTCTATCCTATCCTATCCTCTATCCTATCCTGTCCTCTATTCTATCCTATCCTCTATCTTATCCTATCTACTATCCTATCTTATCCTCTACCCTATCCTATCCTCCATCGTATCCTATCCTCTATCGTATTCTATCCTCTATCCTATCCAATCCCCTATCCTATCCTCTGTCCTATCCTATCCTCTATAATATCGTATCTTCTATCGTATCCTATCCTCTATCCTATCCTATCCTCTATCCTATCCTATCCAATCTCATATCCTATCCAATCTCATATCCTATCCAATCTCATATCCTATCCAATCTCATATCCTATCCTATCCCCTATCATATCCTATCCTCTATCGTATCCTATCATCTATCCTATCCAATCCTCTATCCTATCCTCAATCTTATCCTATCCTCCATCCTATCCTATCCTCCATGCTATCCTATCCTCTATGCTATCCTATCCTCTATCCTATTCTATCCTCTATCCTATCCTATCCTCAATCCAATCCTATCCTCTATCCTATCCTATCCTCTATCGTATCCTATCCTCTATCCTATCCTATCCTCTATCGTATCTTATCCTCTATCGTATCCTGCCCTCTATACTATCCTATCCTCTATCCTGTTCTATCCACTATCCTATCTTATCCTCTATCCTATCCTATCCTCTATCCTGTCCTATCCTCTATAGTATTCTATCCTCTATCCTATTCAATCCCCTATCCTATCCTCTGTCCTATCCTATCCACTATCATATCCTTTCCTCTATAATATCGTATCTTCTATCCTATCCTATACTCTATCCTATCCTATCCTCTATCATATCCTATCCCCTACCGTATCCTATCCTCTATCCTATCCTATCCTCTATCCTATCCTATCCTCTATCCTATCTTATCCTCTATCCTATCCTGTCCTCTATCCTATCCTATCCTCTATCCTATCCAATCTCATATCCTATCCAATCTCATATCCTATCCTCCATCATGTCCTATCCTCTATCGTATCCTATCCTCTATCCTATTCTATCTTCTATCATATCTATCCTCAACGCAATCCTATCATCTAGCATATCCTATCCTCTATCGTATCCTATCCTCTATCCTATCCTATCCTCTATCCTATCTTATCCTCTATCCTATCCTATCCTCTATCCTATCCTGCCCTCTATTCTATCCTATCCTCTATCTTATCCTATCCACTATCCTATCCTATCCTATCCTCTATCATATCCTATCCTCTATCCTATCCAACCCCCTATCCTATCCTCTATCCTCTCCTATCCTCAATCCAATCCTATCCTCTATCGTATCCTCTATCCTATCCTCTATCCTATCCTCTATCCTATTCTATTCCCTATCCTATCCTATCCTCAATCCAATCCTATCCTCTATCCTATCCTATACTCTATCCTATCCTATCCTCTATCGTATCCTATCCTCTATCCTATCCTGTCCTCTATCCTATCCTATCCTATCCTCTATCCTATCCCATCCTCAATCCTATCCTTTCCTCTATCCTATAATCTATCCTATCCTATCCTCTTACTTATCCTATCCTATCCTCTACCCTATCCAATCCTCTATCCTACCCTCTATCCTATCCTATCCTCTATCCTATCCTATTCTCTACCGTATCCTATCCTCTATCGTATCCTATCCTCTATCGTATGCTCTATCCTACCCTATCCTCTATCCTATCCAATCCCCAATCCTATCCTCTATCCTATCCTATCCTCTATCGTATCCTATCCTCTATCCTATCCAATCCTCTATCCCATTCTATCCTCTATCCTATCCTATCCTCAATCCAATCCTATCCTCTATCCTATCCTATTCTCTATCCTATCCTGTCCTCTATCCTATCCTATCCGCTATCCTATCCTATCCTCTATCCTATCCTACCCTCAATGCTATCCTATCCTCTATCCTATCGTATCCTCTATCCAATCCTATGCTCTATCCTATCCTCTATCCTATCCTTTCCTCTATAATATCGTATCTTCTATCGTATCCTATCCTCTATCCTATCTTATTCTCTATCCTATCCTATCCTCTATCATATCCTATCCTCTATCCTATCCTATCCTCTATCCTATCCTATCCTGTATCCTATCCTATCCTCTATCCTATCCTATCCTCTATCCTATCCAATCTCATATCCTATCCAATCTCATATCCTATCCTATCCTCTATCATGTCCTATCCTCTATCGTAACCTATCTTCTATCCTATCATATCCTCTATCCTATCCTATACTCTATCCTATCCTATCCTCAATCCTATCCTATCCTCTATCCTATCCTATCCTCTATGATATCCTATCCTCTATCCTATTATATCCTCAATCCTATCCTATCCTCAATCCAATCCTATACTCATTCCTATCCTATCCTCTATCGTACCCTATCCTCTATCCTATCCAATCCTCTATCCTATCCTCTATCCTATCCTCTCCTCTATCCTATCCTATCTTCTATACTATCCTATCCTCTATCCTATCCAATCCCCTATCCTATCCTCTACCCTATAATACCATGTATCCTATCCTATTCTCTATCCTATCCTATCCTATCCTCTATCGTAATCTCTATCCTATCCTATCCACTATCCTAGCCTATCCTCAATCCTATCCTATCCTCTATCATATCCTACCCTCTATCCTATCCTATCCGCTATCCTATCCTATCCTCTATCCTATCCTCTCCTCAATCCTATCCTATCATCAATCCTAACCTATCCTCTATCCTATCCTATTCTCTATCCTATCCTATCCTCTATCCTATCCTATCCTCTATCCTATCCAATCCTCTATCCTATCCTCTATCCTATCCTGTCCTCTATCCTATCCCATCTTCTATCCTATCCTATTCTCTATCCTATCCTATCCTCTATCCTATCCTATCCTCTATCGTATTCTATCCACTATCCTATCCAATCCATTATCCTATCCTCTGTCCTATCCTATTATCTGTCCTATCCTTTCCTCTATAATATCGTATCTTCTATCGTATCCTATCCTCTATCCTATCCAATCCTCTATCCTATCCTCTATCCTATCCTATCCTCTATCCTATCCTATCCTCTATCCTATCCTATCCTCAATCCTATCCTATCCTATCCTCAATCCTGTCCGATCCTCCATCCTATCCAATCCCCTATCCTATCCTTAATCCTATCCTATCCTCATTCCTATCCTATATTCAATCCTATCCTATCCTCATTCCTATCCTATCCTCAATCCTATCGTATCCTCTATCCTTTAGTATCCTCTATCCTATCCTATCCTCTCTCCTATCCTATCCTCAATCCTATCCTATACTCAATCCTATCCTATCCTATCCTCTATCCTATAATATCCTCTATCCCATCCTAATCTCTATCCTATCAATCCCCTATCCTATCCTCTATCCTATCCTCTATCCTATCCAATTCTCTATCCTATCCTATCCTCTATCATATCCTGTACTCTATTCTATCCTATCCTCTATCTTATCATATCCTCTATCCTATCCTATACTCAATCCAATCCTATACTCTATCCTATCCTATCCTCTATCCTAACTTATCCTCTATCCTATCCTATCCGCAATCCTATCCTATCCTCAATCCTATCCTATCCTCTATCCTATCCTCTTCTCTATCCTATCCTATCCTCTATCCTATCCTATCCTCAATCCTATCCTATCCTCTATCCTATCCTATCCTCTTATCGTATCATATCCTCTGTCCTATCCTCCATCCTATCCTATTTTCTATCCTATCCTTTCCTCTATAATATCGTCTCTTCTATCGTATCCCATCCTCTATCCTATCCTATCCTCCATCCTATCCTATCCTCTATCCTATTCAATCTCATATCATATCCTATCCTCTATCATATCCTATCCTCTATCGTATCATATCCTCTATCCTATCCAATCCTCTATCCTATCCTCTATCCTATCCTCTATCCTATCCTATCCTCTATCCTATCCTATCCTCTATCCTATCCTCTATCCTATCCTCTATCCTATCCTATCCTCTATCCTATCCTATCCTATCCTCCATCCTGTCCGATCCTCCATCCTATGCAATCCCCTATCCTATCCTCAATCCTATCCTATCCTCATTCCTATCCTATCCTCAATCCTATCCTTTCCTCATTCCTATCCTATCCTAAATCCTATCGTATCCTCTATCCTATAGTATCCTCTATCCGATCCTATCCTCTCTCCTATCCTATCCTCAATCCTATCCTATCCTCAATCCTATCCTATCCTATCCTCTATCCTATCCTATCATCTATCATATCCTATCCCCTATCGTATCCTATCCTCTACCCTATCCTGTCCTCTATCCTATCCTATCCTATCCTCTATCCTATCCCATCCTCAATCCTATCCTTTCCTCTATCCTATAATCTATCCTATCCTATCCTCTTACTTATCCTATCCTATCCTCTACCCTATCCAATCCTCTATCCTACCCTCTATCCTATCCTATCCTCAATCCAATCCTATCCTCTATCCTATCCTATTCTCTATCCTATCCTGTCCTCTATCCTATCCTATCCGCTATCCTATCCTATCCTCTATCCTATCCTACCCTCAATGCTATCCTATCCTCTATCCTATCGTATCCTCTATCCAATCCTATGCTCTATCCTATCCTCTATCCTATCCTTTCCTCTATAATATCGTATCTTCTATCGTATCCTATCCTCTATCCTATCTTATTCTCTATCCTATCCTATCCTCTATCATATCCTATCCTCTATCCTATCCTATCCTCTATCCTATCCTATCCTGTATCCTATCCTATCCTCTATCCTATCCTATCCTCTATCCTATCCAATCTCATATCCTATCCAATCTCATATCCTATCCTATCCTCTATCATGTCCTATCCTCTATCGTATCCTATCTTCTATCCTATCATATCCTCTATCCTATCCTATACTCTATCCTATCCTATCCTCAATCCTATCCTATCCTCTATCCTATCCTATCCTCTATGATATCCTATCCTCTATCCTATCCTATCCTCTATGATATCCTATCCTCTATCCTATTATATCCTCAATCCTATCCTATCCTCAATCCAATCCTATACTCATTCCTATCCTATCCTCTATCGTACCCTATCCTCTATCCTATCCAATCCTCTATCCTATCCTCTATCCTATCCTCTCCTCTATCCTATCCTATCTTCTATACTATCCTATCCTCTATCCTATCCAATCCCCTATCCTATCCTCTACCCTATAATACCATGTATCCTATCCTATTCTCTATCCTATCCTATCCTATCCTCTATCGTAATCTCTATCCTATCCTATCCACTATCCTAGCCTATCCTCAATCCTATCCTATCCTCTATCATATCCTACCCTCTATCCTATCCTATCCGCTATCCTATCCTATCCTCTATCCTATCCTCTCCTCAATCCTATCCTATCATCAATCCTAACCTATCCTCTATCCTATCCTATTCTCTATCCTATCCTATCCTCTATCCTATCCTATCCTCTATCCTATCCAATCCTCTATCCTATCCTCTATCCTATCCTGTCCTCTATCCTATCCCATCTTCTATCCTATCCTATTCTCTATCCTATCCTATCCTCTATCCTATCCTATCCTCTATCGTATTCTATCCACTATCCTATCCAATCCATTATCCTATCCTCTGTCCTATCCTATTATCTATCCTATCCTTTCCTCTATAATATCGTATCTTCTATCGTATCCTATCCTCTATCATATCCAATCCTCTATCCTATCCTCTATCCTATCCTATCCTCTATCCTATCCTATCCTCTATCCTATCCTATCCTCAATCCTATCCTATCCTATCCTCAATCCTGTCCGATCCTCCATCCTATCCAATCCCCTATCCTATCCTTAATCCTATCCTATCCTCATTCCTATCCTATATTCAATCCTATCCTATCCTCATTCCTATCCTATCCTCAATCCTATCGTATCCTCTATCCTTTAGTATCCTCTATCCTATCCTATCCTCTCTCCTATCCTATCCTCAATCCTATCCTATACTCAATCCTATCCTATCCTATCCTCTATCCTATAATATCCTCTATCCCATCCTAATCTCTATCCTATCAATCCCCTATCCTATCCTCTATCCTATCCTCTATCCTATCCAATTCTCTATCCTATCCTATCCTCTATCATATCCTGTACTCTATTCTATCCTATCCTCTATCTTATCATATCCTCTATCCTATCCTATACTCAATCCAATCCTATACTCTATCCTATCCTATCCTCTATCCTAACTTATCCTCTATCCTATCCTATCCGCAATCCTATCCTATCCTCAATCCTATCCTATCCTCTATCCTATCCTCTTCTCTATCCTATCCTATCCTCTATCCTATCCTATCCTCAATCCTATCCTATCCTCTATCCTATCCTATCCTCTTATCGTATCATATCCTCTGTCCTATCCTCCATCCTATCCTATTCTCTATCCTATCCTTTCCTCTATAATATCGTCTCTTCTATCGTATCCCATCCTCTATCCTATCCTATCCTCCATCCTATCCTATCCTCTATCCTATTCAATCTCATATCATATCCTATCCTCTATCATATCCTATCCTCTATCGTATCATATCCTCTATCCTATCCAATCCTCTATCCTATCCTCTATCCTATCCTCTATCCTATCCTATCCTCTATCCTATCCTATCCTCTATCCTATCCTATCCTCTATCCTATCCTCTATCCTATCCTCTATCCTGTCCTATCCTCTATCCTATCCTATCCTATCCTCCATCCTGTCCGATCCTCCATCCTATGCAATCCCCTATCCTATCCTCAATCCTATCCTATCCTCATTCCTATCCTATCCTCAATCCTATCCTTTCCTCATTCCTATCCTATCCTAAATCCTATCGTATCCTCTATCCTATAGTATCCTCTATCCGATCCTATCCTCTCTCCTATCCTATCCTCAATCCTATCCTATCCTCAATCCTATCCTATCCTATCCTCTATCCTATCCTATCATCTATCATATCCTATCCTCTATCCTATCCAATTCTCTATCCTATCCTATCCTCTATCATATCCTATCCTCTATCCTATCCTATCCTCTATCCTATCCTCTCCTCAATCCTATCCTATTATCAATCGTAACCTATCCTCTATCCTATCCTATTCTCTATCCTATCCTATCCTCTATCCTATCCTATCCTCTATCCCATCCTATCCTCTATCCTATCCTATCCTCTATCCTATCCTCTCCTGAATCCTATCCTATCCTCAATCCTATCCTATCCTCTATCCTATCTTATCCTCTATCCTATCCTCTACTCTATTCTATCCTATCCTCTATCTTATCCTATCCACTATCCTATCCTATCCTCAATCCAATCCTATACTCTATCCTATCCTATTCTCTATCCTATCCTATCCTATCCTCTATCCTATCCTCTATCCTATCCTATCCTCTATCCTATCCTATACTCTATCCTATCCTATCCTCTATCCTATCCTATCCTCTATCCTATTCTATCCTCTATCCTATCCTATCCTCAATCCAATCCTATACTCTATCCTATCCTATCCTCTATCGTATCCTATCCTCTATCCTATCCAATCCTGTATTCCATCCTCTACCCTATCCTATCCTCTACCCTATAATACCATGTATCCTATCCTATTATCAATCCTATCCTATCCTATCCTCTATCCTATCATATCCTCTATCCTATCCTATAATCTATCCTATCCTATCCTCAATCCTATCATATCCTCTATCCTATCCTATCCTCTATGATATCCTATCCTCTATCCCATTGTATCCTCAATCCTATCCTATCCTCAATCCAATCCTATACTCATTCCTATCCTATCCTCTATCGTATCCTATCCTCTATCCTATCCAATCCTCTATCCTATCCTCTATCCTATCCTCTCCTCTATCCTATCCTATCTTCTATCCTATCCTATTCTCTATCCTATCCTATCCTCTATCATATCCTATCCTCTATCCTATCCTATCCTCTATCCTATCCTATCCTGTATCCTATCCTATCCTCTATCCTATCCTATCCTCTATCCTATCCAATCTCATATCCTATCCTATCCTCTATCATGTCCTATCCTCTATCGTATCCTATCTTCTATCCTATCATATCCTCTATCCTATCCTATACTCTATCCTATCCTATTCTCAATCCTATCCTATCCTCTATCCTATCCTATCCTCTATGATATCCTATCCTCTATCCTATTCTATCCTCAATCCTATCCTATCCTCAATCCAATCCTATACTCATTCCTATCCTATCCTCTATCGTATCCTATCCTCTATCCTATCCAATCCTCTATCCTATCCTCTATCCTATCCTCTCCTCTATCCTATCCTATCTTCTATACTATCCTATCCTCTATCCTATCCAATCCCCTATCCTATCCTCTACCCTATAATACCATGTATCCTATCCTATTCTCTATCCTATCCTATCCTATCCTCTATCGTAATCTCTATCCTATCCTATCCACTATCCTAGCCTATCCTCAATCCTATCCTATCCTCTATCATATCCTACCCTCTATCCTATCCTATCCGCTATCCTATCCTATCCTCTATCCTATCCTCTCCTCAATCCTATCCTATCATCAATCCTAACCTATCCTCTATCCTATCCTATTCTCTATCCTATCCTATCCTCTATCCTATCCTATCCTCTATCCTATCCAATCCTCTATCCTATCCTCTATCCTATCCTGTCCTCTATCCTATCCTATCTTCTATCCTATCCTATTCTCTATCCTATCCTATCCTCTATCCTATCCTATCCTCTATCGTATTCTATCCACTATCCTATCCAATCCATTATCCTATCCTCTGTCCTATCCTATTATCTATCCTATCCTTTCCTCTATAATATCGTATCTTCTATCGTATCCTATCCTCTATTATATCCAATCCTCTATCCTATCCTCTATCCTATCCTATCCTCTATCCTATCCTATCCTCAATCCTATCCTATCCTATCCTCAATCCTGTCCGATCCTCCATCCTATCCAATCCCCTATCCTATCCTTAATCCTATCCTATCCTCATTCCTATCCTATCCTCAATCCTATCCTATCCTCATTCCTATCCTATCCTCAATCCTATCGTATCCTCTATCCTTTAGTATCCTCTATCCTATCCTATCCTCTCTCCTATCCTATCCTCAATCCTATCCTATACTCAATCCTATCCTATCCTATCCTCTATCCTATAATATCCTCTATCCCATCCTAATCTCTATCCTATCAATCCCCTATCCTATCCTCTATCCTATCCTCTATCCTATCCAATTCTCTATCCTATCCTATCCTCTATCATATCCTGTACTCTATTCTATCCTATCCTCTATCTTATCATATCCTCTATCCTATCCTATACTCTATCCTATTCTATCCTCTATCCTATCCTATCCTCAATCCAATCCTATACTCTATCCTATCCTATCCTCTATCCTAACTTATCCTCTATCCTATCCTATCCTCAATCCTATCCTATCCTCAATCCTATCCTATCCTCTATCCTATCCTCTTCTCTATCCTATCCTATCCTCTATCCTATCCTATCCTCAATCCTATCCTATCCTCTATCCTATCCTATCCTCTTATCGTATCATATCCTCTGTCCTATCCTCCATCCTATCCTATTCTCTATCCTATCCTTTCCTCTATAATATCGTCTCTTCTATCGTATCCTATCCTCTATCCTATCCTATCCTCCATCCTATCCTATCCTCTATCCTATTCAATCTCATATCCTATCCTATCCTCTATCATATCCTATCCTCTATCGTATCCTATCCTCTATCCTATCCAATCCTCTATCCTATCCTCTATCCTATCCTCTATCCTATCCTATCCTCTATCCTATCCTATCCTCTATCCTATCCTCTTTCCTATCCTCTATCCTATCCTCTATCCTATCCTCTATCCTATCCTATCCTTTATCCTATCCTATCCTATCCTCCATCCTGTCCGATCCTCCATCCTATGCAATCCCCTATCCTATCCTCAATCCTATCCTATCCTCATTCCTATCCTATCCTCAATCCCATCCTTTCCTCATTCCTATCCTATCCTAAATCCTATCGTATCCTCTATCCTATCCTATCCTCAATCCTATCCTATCCTATCCTCTATCCTATCCTATCATCTATCATATCCTATCCTCTATCCTATCCAATTCTCTATCCTATCCTATCCTCTATCATATCCTATCCTCTATCCTATCCTATCCTCTATCCTATCCTCTCCTCAATCCTATCCTATTATCAATCGTAACCTATCCTCTATCCTATCCTATTCTCTATCCTATCCTATCCTCTATCCTATCCTATCCTCTATCCCATCCTATCCTCTATCGTATCCTATCCTCTATCCTATCCAATCCTGTATTCCATCCTCTACCCTATCCTATCCTCTACCCTATAATACCATGTATCCTATCCTATTATCAATCCTATCCTATCCTATCCTCTATCCTATCATATCCTCTATCCTATCCTATAATCTATCCTATCCTATCCTCAATCCTATCCTATCCTCTATCCTATCCTATCCTCTATCACATTGCATCCTCAATCCTATCCTATCCTCAATCCAATCCTATACTCATTCCTATCCTATCCTCTATCGTATCCTATCCTCTATCCTATCCAATCCTCTATCCTATCCTCTATCCTATCCTCTCCTCTATCCTATCCTATCTTCTATACTATCCTATTCTCTATCCTATCCTATCCTCAATCCTATCGTATCCACTATCGTATGCTCTATACTATCCTATCCTATCCACTATCGTATGCTCTATACTATCCTATCCTCTATCCTATCCAATCCCCTATCCTATCCTCTAACCTATAATACCATGTATCCTATCCTATTCTCTATCCTATCCTATCCTATCCTCTATCGTAATCTCTATCCTATCCTATCCACTATCCTAGCCTATCCTCAATCCTATCCTATCCTCTATCATATCCTACCCTCTATCCTATCCTATCCGCTATCCTATCCTATCCTCTATCGTCTCCTCTCCTCAATCCTATCCTATCCTCAATCCTAACCTATCCTCTATCCTATCCTATTCTCTATCCTATCCTATCATCTATCCTATCCTATCCTCTATCCTATCCTATCCTCTATCCCATCCTAATCTCTATCCTATCAATACCCTATCCTATCCTCTATCCTATCCTATCAACTATAATATCCAATTCTCTATCCTATCCTATCCTCTATCCTATCCTATCCTCTATCCTATCCTCTCTTCAATCCTATCCTATTCTCTATCCTATTCTATCCTCTATCCTATCCTATCCTCAATCCAATCCTATACTCTATTGTATCCTATCCTCTATCGTATCCTATCCTCTATCCTATCCAATCCTCTATCCTATCCTCTATCCAATCCTATACACTATCCTATCCTATCCTCTATCGTATTCTATCCTCTATCCTATCCAATCCTCTATCCTATCCTCTATCTTATCCTATCCTCTATCCTATCCTATCTTCTATCCTATCCTATTCTCTATCCTATCCTATCCTCTATCCTATCCTATCCACTATCGTATGCTCTATCCTATCCTATCCTCTATCCTATCCTATCCTCAATCCAATCCTATCCTCTATCCTATCCTATCCTCTATCCTATCCTATCCTCTATCCTATCCTATCCTCTATCCTATCCTATCCTCTATCCTATCCTATCCTCTATCCTATCCTATCCTCTATCCTATCCTATCCTCTATCCTATCCTATCCTCAATCCAATCCTATACTCTATTGTATCCTATCCTCTATCGTATCCTATCCTCTATCCTATCCAATCCTCTATCCTATCCTCTATCCAATCCTATACACTATCCTATCCTATCCTCTATCGTATCCTATCCTCTATCCTATCCAATCCTCTATCCTATCCTCTATCCTATCCTCTATCCTATCCTATCCTCTATCCTATCCTATCCTCTATCCTATCCTCTTTCCTATCCTCTATCCTATCCTCTATCCTATCCTCTATCCTATCCTATCCTTTATCCTATCCTATCCTATCCTCCATCCTGTCCGATCCTCCATCCTATGCAATCCCCTATCCTATCCTCAATCCTATCCTATCCTCATTCCTATCCTATCCTCAATCCTATCCTTTCCTCATTCCTATCCTATCCTAAATCCTATCGTATCCTCTATCCTATCCTATCCTCAATCCTATCCTATCCTATCCTCTATCCTATCCTATCATCTATCATATCCTATCCTCTATCCTATCCAATTCTCTATCCTATCCTATCCTCTATCATATCCTATCCTCTATCCTATCCTATCCTCTATCCTATCCTCTCCTCAATCCTATCCTATTATCAATCGTAACCTATCCTCTATCCTATCCTATTCTCTATCCTATCCTATGCTCTATCCTATCCTATCCTCTATCCCATCCTATCCTCTATCGTATCCTATCCTCTATCCTATCCAATCCTGTATTCCATCCTCTACCCTATCCTATCCTCTACCCTATAATACCATGTATCCTATCCTATTATCAATCCTATCCTATCCTATCCTCTATCCTATCATATCCTCTATCCTATCCTATCCTCTATCCTATCCTATCCTCTATCCTATCCTATCCTCTATCCTATCCTATCCTCAATCCAATCCTATACTCTATTGTATCCTATCCTCTATCGTATCCTATCCTCTATCCTATCCAATCCTCTATCCTATCCTCTATCCAATCCTATACACTATCCTATCCTATCCTCTATCGTATCCTATCCTCTATCCTATCCAATCCTCTATCCTATCCTCTATCCTATCCTCTATCCTATCCTATCCTCTATCCTATCCTATCCTCTATCCTATCCTCTTTCCTATCCTCTATCCTATCCTCTATCCTATCCTCTATCCTATCCTATCCTTTATCCTATCCTATCCTATCCTCCATCCTGTCCGATCCTCCATCCTATGCAATCCCCTATCCTATCCTCAATCCTATCCTATCCTCATTCCTATCCTATCCTCAATCCTATCCTTTCCTCATTCCTATCCTATCCTAAATCCTATCGTATCCTCTATCCTATCCTATCCTCAATCCTATCCTATCCTATCCTCTATCCTATCCTATCATCTATCATATCCTATCCTCTATCCTATCCAATTCTCTATCCTATCCTATCCTCTATCATATCCTATCCTCTATCCTATCCTATCCTCTATCCTATCCTCTCCTCAATCCTATCCTATTATCAATCGTAACCTATCCTCTATCCTATCCTATTCTCTATCCTATCCTATGCTCTATCCTATCCTATCCTCTATCCCATCCTATCCTCTATCGTATCCTATCCTCTATCCTATCCAATCCTGTATTCCATCCTCTACCCTATCCTATCCTCTACCCTATAATACCATGTATCCTATCCTATTATCAATCCTATCCTATCCTATCCTCTATCCTATCATATCCTCTATCCTATCCTATAATCTATCCTATCCTATCCTCAATCCTATCCTATCCTCTATCCTATCCTATCCTCTATCACATTGCATCCTCAATCCTATCCTATCCTCAATCCAATCCTATACTCATTCCTATCCTATCCTCTATCGTATCCTATCCTCTATCCTATCCAATCCTCTATCCTATCCTCTATCCTATCCTCTCCTCTATCCTATCCTATCTTCTATACTATCCTATTCTCTATCCTATCCTATCCTCAATCCTATCGTATCCACTATCGTATGCTCTATACTATCCTATCCTATCCACTATCGTATGCTCTATACTATCCTATCCTCTATCCTATCCAATCCCCTATCCTATCCTCTAACCTATAATACCATGTATCCTATCCTATTCTCTATCCTATCCTATCCTATCCTCTATCGTAATCTCTATCCTATCCTATCCACTATCCTAGCCTATCCTCAATCCTATCCTATCCTCTATCATATCCTACCCTCTATCCTATCCTATCCGCTATCCTATCCTATCCTCTATCGTCTCCTCTCCTCAATCCTATCCTATCCTCAATCCTAACCTATCCTCTATCCTATCCTATTCTCTATCCTATCCTATCATCTATCCTATCCTATCCTCTATCCTATCCTATCCTCTATCCCATCCTAATCTCTATCCTATCAATACCCTATCCTATCCTCTATCCTATCCTATCAACTATAATATCCAATTCTCTATCCTATCCTATCCTCTATCCTATCCTATCCTCTATCCTATCCTCTCTTCAATCCTATCCTATTCTCTATCCTATTCTATCCTCTATCCTATCCTATCCTCAATCCAATCCTATACTCTATTGTATCCTATCCTCTATCGTATCCTATCCTCTATCCTATCCAATCCTCTATCCTATCCTCTATCCAATCCTATACACTATCCTATCCTATCCTCTATCGTATTCTATCCTCTATCCTATCCAATCCTCTATCCTATCCTCTATCTTATCCTATCCTCTATCCTATCCTATCTTCTATCCTATCCTATTCTCTATCCTATCCTATCCTCTATCCTATCCTATCCACTATCGTATGCTCTATCCTATCCTATCCTCTATCCTATCCTATCCTCAATCCAATCCTATCCTCTATCCTATCCTATCCTCTATCCTATCCTATCCTCTATCCTATCCTATCCTCTATCCTATCCTATCCTCTATCCTATCCTATCCTCTATCCTATCCTATCCTCTATCCTATCCTATCCTCTATCCTATCCTATCCTCAATCCAATCCTATACTCTATTGTATCCTATCCTCTATCGTATCCTATCCTCTATCCTATCCAATCCTCTATCCTATCCTCTATCCAATCCTATACACTATCCTATCCTATCCTCTAACGTATCCTATCCTCTATCCTATCCAATCCTCTGTCCTATCCTATCCTCTATCCTATCCTATCTTCTATCCTATCCTATTCTCTATCCTATCCTATCCTCTATCCTATCCTATCCACTATCGTATGCTCTATCCTATCCTATCCTCTATCCTATCCTATCATCAATCCAATCCTATACTCTATCCTATCCTATCCTCTATCCTATCCTATCCTCTATCCTATCCTATCCTCTATCCTATCCTATCTTCTATACTATCCTATTCTCTATCCTATCCTATCCTCTATCCTATCCTATCCTCTATCCTATCCTATCCTCTATCCTATCCTATCCTCAATCCAATCCTATACTCTATCCTATCCTATCCTCTATCCTAACTTATCCTCTATCCTATCCTATCCTCAATCCTATCCTATCCTCAATCCTATCCTATCCTCTATCCTATCCTCTTCTCTATCCTATCCTATCCTCTATCCTATCCTATCCTCAATCCTATCCTATCCTCTATCCTATCTTATCCTCTATCCTATCCTTTACTCTATTCTATCCTATCCTCTATCTTATCCTATCCACTATCCTATCCTATCCTCAATCCAATCCTATACTCTATCCTATCCTATTCTCTATCCTATCCTATCCTATCCTCTATCCTATCCTCTATCCTATCCTATCCTCTATCCTATCCTATACTCTATCCTATCCTATCCTCTATCCTATCCTATCCTCTATCCTATTCTATCCTCTATCCTATCCTATCCTCAATCCAATCCTATACTCTATCCTATCCTATCCTCTATCGTATCCTATCCTCTATCCTATCCAATCCTGTATTCCATCCTCTACCCTATCCTATCCTCTACCCTATAATACCATGTATCCTATCCTATTCTCTATCCTATCCTCTCCTATCCTCTATCCTATCATATCCACTATCCTATCCTATAATCTATCCTATCCTATCCTCAATCCTATCCTATCCTCTATCCTATCCTATCCTCTATGATATCCTATCCTCTATCCCATTGTATCCTCAATCCTATCCTATCCTCAATCCAATCCTATACTCATTCCTATCCTATCCTCTATCGTATCCTATCCTCTATCCTATCCAATCCCCTATCCTATCCTCTGACCTATAATACCATGTATCCTATCCTATTCTCTATCCTATCCTATCCTATCCTCTATCGTAATCTCTATCCTATCCTATCCACTATCGTATGCTCTATCCTATCCTATCCTCTATCCTATCCAA
Source organism: Halictus rubicundus (assembly GCF_050948215.1). Classification (NCBI taxonomy): domain Eukaryota; kingdom Metazoa; phylum Arthropoda; class Insecta; order Hymenoptera; family Halictidae; genus Halictus; species Halictus rubicundus. Next base: position 501,253 of record NW_027488703.1, read on the forward strand.
TCCCCTATCCTATCCTCTGACCTATAATACCATGTATCCTATCCTATTCTCTATCCTATCCTATCCTATCCTCTATCGTAATCTCTATCCTATCCTATCCACTATCGTATGCTCTATCCTATCCTATCCTCTATCCTATCCTATCCTCTATCCTATCCTATCCTCTATCCTATCCTATCCTCAATCCAATCCTATACTCTATTGTATCCTATCCTCTATCGTATCCTATCCTCTATCCTATCCAATCCTCTATCCTATCCTCTATCCAATCCTATACACTATCCTATCCTATCCTCTAACGTATCCTATCCTCTATCCTATCCAATCCTCTGTCCTATCCTATCCTCTATCCTATCCTATCTTCTATCCTATCCTATTCTCTATCCTATCCTATCCTCTATCCTATCCTATCCACTATCGTATGCTCTATCCTATCCTATCCTCTATCCTATCCTATCATCAATCCAATCCTATACTCTATCCTATCCTATCCTCTATCCTATCCTATCCTCTATCCTATCCTATCCTCTATCCTATCCTATCTTCTATACTATCCTATTCTCTATCCTATCCTATCCTCTATCCTATCCTATCCTCTATCCTATCCTATCCTCTATCCTATCCTATCCTCAATCCAATCCTATACTCTATCCTATCCTATCCTCTATCCTAACTTATCCTCTATCCTATCCTATCCTCAATCCTATCCTATCCTCAATCCTATCCTATCCTCTATCCTATCCTCTTCTCTATCCTATCCTATCCTCTATCCTATCCTATCCTCAATCCTATCCTATCCTCTATCCTATCTTATCCTCTATCCTATCCTTTACTCTATTCTATCCTATCCTCTATCTTATCCTATCCACTATCCTATCCTATCCTCAATCCAATCGTATACTCTATCCTATCCTATTCTCTATCCTATCCTATCCTATCCTCTATCCTATCCTCTATCCTATCCTATCCTCTATCCTATTCTATCCTCTATCCTATCCTATCCTCAATCCAATCCTATACTCTATCCTATCCTATCCTCTATCGTATCCTATCCTCTATCCTATCCAATCCTGTATTCCATCCTCTACCCTATCCTATCCTCTACCCTATAATACCATGTATCCTATCCTATTCTCTATCCTATCCTCTCCTATCCTCTATCCTATCATATCCACTATCCTATCCTATAATCTATCCTATCCTATCCTCAATCCTATCCTATCCTCTATCCTATCCTATCCTCTATGATATCCTATCCTCTATCCCATTGTATCCTCAATCCTATCCTATCCTCAATCCAATCCTATACTCATTCCTATCCTATCCTCTATCGTATCCTATCCTCTATCCTATCCAATCCCCTATCCTATCCTCTGACCTATAATACCATGTATCCTATCCTATTCTCTATCCTATCCTATCCTATCCTCTATCGTAATCTCTATCCTATCCTATCCACTATCGTATGCTCTATCCTATCCTATCCTCTATCCTATCCTATCCTCAATCCAATCCTATCCTCTATCCTATCCTATCCTCTATCGTCTCCTCTCCTCAATCCTATCCTATCCTCAATCCTAACCTATCCTCTATCCAATCCTATACTCTATTGTATCCTATCCTCTATCGTATCCTATCCTCTATCCTATCCAATCCTCTATCCTATCCTATCCTCTATCCTATCCTATCCTCTATCCTATCCTATCCTCTATCCAATCCTATACACTATCCTATCCTATCCTCTATCGTATCCTATCCTCTATCCTATCCAATCCTCTATCCTATCCTCTATCCAATCCTCTATCCTATCCTCTATCCTATCCTATCCTCTATCCTATCCTATCTTCTATCCTATCCTATTCTCTATCCTATCCTATCCTCTATCCTATCCAATCCTCTATCCTATCCTCTATCCTATCCTATCCTCTATCCTACCCTATCCTCAATCCAATCCTATACTCTATCCTATCCTATCCTCTATCCTATCCTATCCTCTATCCTATCCTATCTTCTATACTATCCTATTCTCTATACTATCCTATCCTCTATCCTATCCTATCCTCTATCCTATCCTATCCTCTATCCAATCCTATCCTCTATCCTATCCTATCCTCTATCGTCTCCTCTCCTCAATCCTATCCTATCCTCAATCCTAACCTATCCTCTATCCAATCCTATACTCTATTGTATCCTATCCTCTATCGTATCCTATCCTCTATCCTATCCAATCCTCTATCCTATCCTATCCTCTATCCTATCCTATCCTCTATCCTATCCTATCCTCAATCCAATCCTATACTCTATCCTATCCTATCCTCTATCCTAACTTATCCTCTATCCTATCCTATCCTCAATCCTATCCTATACACTATCCTATCCTATCCTCTATCGTATCCTATCCTCTATCCTATCCTATACTCTATGATATCCTATCCTCTATCCCATTGTATCCTCAATCCTATCCTATCCTCAATCCAATCCTATACTCATTCCTATCCTATCCTCTATCGTATCCTATCCTCTATCCTATCCAATCCCCTATCCTATCCTCTGACCTATAATACCATGTATCCTATCCTATCCTCTATCGTATCCTATCCTCTATCCTATCCAATCCTCTATCCTATCCTCTATCCAATCCTATACACTATCCTATCCTATCCTCTATCGTATTCTATCCTCTATCCTATCCAATCCTCTATCCTATCCTCTATCTTATCCTATCCTCTATCCTATCCTATCTTCTATCCTATCCTATTCTCTATCCTATCCTATCCTCTATCCTATCCTATCCACTATCGTATGCTCTATCCTATCCTATCCTCTATCCTATCCTATCCTCAATCCAATCCTATCCTCTATCCTATCCTATCCTCTATCCTATCCTATCCTCTATCCTATCCTATCCTCTATCCTATCCTATCCTCTATCCTATCCTATCCTCTATCCTATCCTATCCTCTATCCTATCCTATCCTCTATCCTATCCTATCCTCTATCCTATCCTATCCTCAATCCAATCCTATACTCTATTGTATCCTATCCTCTATCGTATCCTATCCTCTATCCTATCCAATCCTCTATCCTATCCTCTATCCAATCCTATACACTATCCTATCCTATCCTCTAACGTATCCTATCCTCTATCCTATCCAATCCTCTGTCCTATCCTATCCTCTATCCTATCCTATCTTCTATCCTATCCTATTCTCTATCCTATCCTATCCTCTATCCTATCCTATCCACTATCGTATGCTCTATCCTATCCTATCCTCTATCCTATCCTATCATCAATCCAATCCTATACTCTATCCTATCCTATCCTCTATCCTATCCTATCCTCTATCCTATCCTATCCTCTATCCTATCCTATCTTCTATACTATCCTATTCTCTATCCTATCCTATCCTCTATCCTATACTATCCTCTATCCTATCCTATCCTCTATCCTATCCTATCCTCAATCCAATCCTATACTCTATCCTATCCTATCCTCTATCCTAACTTATCCTCTATCCTATCCTATCCTCAATCCTATCCTATCCTCAATCCTATCCTATCCTCTATCCTATCCTCTTCTCTATCCTATCCTATCCTCTATCCTATCCTATCCTCAATCCTATCCTATCCTCTATCCTATCTTATCCTCTATCCTATCCTTTACTCTATTCTATCCTATCCTCTATCTTATCCTATCCACTATCCTATCCTATCCTCAATCCAATCCTATACTCTATCCTATCCTATTCTCTATCCTATCCTATCCTATCCTCTATCCTATCCTCTATCCTATCCTATCCTCTATCCTATCCTATACTCTATCCTATCCTATCCTCTATCCTATCCTATCCTCTATCCTATTCTATCCTCTATCCTATCCTATCCTCAATCCTATCCTATACTCTATCCTATCCTATCCTCTATCGTATCCTATCCTCTATCCTATCCAATCCTGTATTCCATCCTCTACCCTATCCTATCCTCTACCCTATAATACCATGTATCCTATCCTATTCTCTATCCTATCCTCTCCTATCCTCTATCCTATCATATCCACTATCCTATCCTATAATCTATCCTATCCTATCCTCAATCCAATCCTATACTCATTCCTATCCTATCCTCTATCGTATCCTATCCTCTATCCTATCCAATCCCCTATCCTATCCTCTGACCTATAATACCATGTATCCTATCCTATTCTCTATCCTATCCTATCCTATCCTCTATCGTAATCTCTATCCTATCCTATCCACTATCGTATGCTCTATCCTATCCTATCCTCTATCCTATCCTATCCTCAATCCAATCCTATCCTCTATCCTATCCTATCCTCTATCGTCTCCTCTCCTCAATCCTATCCTATCCTCAATCCTAACCTATCCTCTATCCAATCCTATACTCTATTGTATCCTATCCTCTATCGTATCCTATCCTCTATCCTATCCAATCCTCTATCCTATCCTATCCTCTATCCTATCCTATCCTCTATCCTATCCTATCCTCTATCCAATCCTATACACTATCCTATCCTATCCTCTATCGTATCCTATCCTCTATCCTATCCAATCCTCTATCCTATCCTCTATCCTATCCTATCCTCTATCCTATCCTATCTTCTATCCTATCCTATTCTGTATCCTATCCTATCCTCTATCCTATCCAATCCTCTATCCTATCCTCTATCCTATCCTATCCTCTATCCTACCCTATCCTCAATCCAATCCTATACTCTATCCTATCCTATCCTCTATCCTATCCTATCCTCTATCCTATCCTATCTTCTATACTATCCTATTCTCTATACTATCCTATCCTCTATCCTATCCTATCCTCTATCCAATCCTATCCTCTATCCTATCCTATCCTCTATCGTCTCCTCTCCTCAATCCTATCCTATCCTCAATCCTAACCTATCCTCTATCCAATCCTATACTCTATTGTATCCTATCCTCTATCGTATCCTATCCTCTATCCTATCCAATCCTCTATCCTATCCTATCCTCTATCCTATCCTATCCTCTATCCTATCCTATCCTCAATCCAATCCTATACTCTATCCTATCCTATCCTCTATCCTAACTTATCCTCTATCCTATCCTATCCTCAATCCTATCCTATACACTATCCTATCCTATCCTCTATCGTATCCTATCCTCTATCCTATCCAATCCTCTATCCTATCCTCTATCCTCAATCCTAACCTATCCTCTATCCAATCCTATACTCTATTGTATCCTATCCTCTATCGTATCCTATCCTCAATCCTATCCTATCCTCTATCCTATCCTCTTCTCTATCCTATCCTATCCTCTATCCTATCCTATCCTCTATCGTCTCCTCTCCTCAATCCTATCCTATCCTCAATCCTAACCTATCCTCTATCCAATCCTATACTCTATTGTATCCTATCCTCTATCGTATCCTATCCTCTATCCTATCCAATCCTCTATCCTATCCTATCCTCTATCCTATCCTATCCTCTATCCTATCCTATCCTCTATCCAATCCTATACACTATCCTATCCTATCCTCAATCGTATCCTATCCTCTATCCTATCCAATCCTCTATCCTATCCTCTATCCTATCCTATCCTCTATCCTATCCTATCTTCTATCCTATCCTATTCTCTATCCTATCCTATCCTCTATCCTATCCAATCCTCTATCCTATCCTCTATCCTATCCTATCCTCTATCCTATCCTATCCTCAATCCAATCCTATACTCTATCCTATCCTATCCTCTATCCTATCCTATCCTCTATCCTATCCTATCTTCTATACTATCCTATTCTCTATACTATCCTATCCTCTATCCTATCCTATCCTCTATGCTATCCTATCCTCTATCCAATCCTATCCTCTATCCTATCCTATCCTCTATCGTCTCCTCTCCTCAATCCTATCCTATCCTCAATCCTAACCTATCCTCTATCCAATCCTATACTCTATTGTATCCTATCCTCTATCGTATCCTATCCTCTATCCTATCCAATCCTCTATCCTATCCTATCCTCTATCCTATCCTATCCTCTATCCTATCCTATCCTCAATCCAATCCTATACTCTATCCTATCCTATCCTCTATCCTAACTTATCCTCTATCCTATCCTATCCTCAATCCTATCCTATCCTCAATCCTATCCTATCCTCTATCCTATCCTCTTCTCTATCCTATCCTATCCTCTATCCTATCCTATCCTCTATCCTATCCTATCCTCTATCCTATCCTATCCTCAATCCAATCCTATACTCTATCCTATCCTATCCTCTATCCTAACTTATCCTCTATCCTATCCTATCCTCAATCCTATCCTATACACTATCCTATCCTATCCTCTATCGTATCCTATCCTCTATCCTATCCAATCCTCTATCCTATCCTCTATCCTCAATCCTAACCTATCCTCTATCCAATCCTATACTCTATTGTATCCTATCCTCTATCGTATCCTATCCTCAATCCTATCCTATCCTCTATCCTATCCTCTTCTCTATCCTATCCTATCCTCTATCCTATCCTATCCTCTATCGTCTCCTCTCCTCAATCCTATCCTATCCTCAATCCTAACCTATCCTCTATCCAATCCTATACTCTATTGTATCCTATCCTCTATCGTATCCTATCCTCTATCCTATCCAATCCTCTATCCTATCCTATCCTCTATCCTATCCTATCCTCTATCCTATCCTATCCTCTATCCAATCCTATACACTATCCTATCCTATCCTCAATCGTATCCTATCCTCTATCCTATCCAATCCTCTATCCTATCCTCTATCCTATCCTATCCTCTATCCTATCCTATCTTCTATCCTATCCTATTCTCTATCCTATCCTATTCTCTATCCTATCCAATCCTCTATCCTATCCTCTATCCTATCCTATCCTCTATCCTATCCTATCCTCAATCCAATCCTATACTCTATCCTATCCTATCCTCAATCCAATCCTATACTCTATCCTATCCTATCCTCTATCCTAACTTATCCTCTATCCTATCCTATCCTCAATCCTATCCTATCCTCAATCCTATCCTATCCTCTATCCTATCCTCTTCTCTATCCTATCCTATCCTCTATCCTATCCTATCCTCTATCCTATCCTATCCTCTATCCTATCCTATCCTCTATCCTATCCAATCCTCTATCCTATCCTATCCTCTATCCTATCCTATCCTCAATCCTATCCTATCCTCTATCATATCCTATCCTCTATCGTATCATATCCTCTATCGTATGCTCTATCCTACCCTATCCTCTATCCTATCCAATCCCCAATCCTATCCTCTATCCTATCCTATCCTCTATCGTATCCTATCCTCTATCCTATCCAATCCTCTATCCCATTCTATCCTCTATCCTATCCTATCCTCAATCCGATCCTATCCTCTATCCTATCCTATTCTCTATCCTATCCTGTCCTCTATCCTATCCTATCCGCTATCCTATCCTATCCTCTATCCTATCCTACCCTCAATGCTATCCTATCCTCTATCTTATCGTATCCTCTATCCAATCCTATGCTCTATCCTATCCTCTATCCTATCCTTTCCTCTATAATATCGTATCTTCTATCGTATCCTATCCTCTATCCTATCCTATTCTCTATCCCATCCTATTCTCTATCATATCCTATCCTCTATCCTATCCTATCCTCTATCCTATCCTATCCTGTATCCTATCCTATCCTCTATCCTATCCTATCCTCTATCCTATCCAATCTCATATCCTATCCAATCTCATATCCTATCCTATCCTCTATCCCATTCTATCCTCTATCCTATCCTATCCTCAATCCGATCCTATCCTCTATCCTATCCTATTCTCTATCCTATCCTGTCCTCTATCCTATCCTATCCTCTATCCTATCCTATCCTCTATCCTATCCAATCTCATATCCTATCCAATCTCATATCCTATCCTATCCTCTATCCCATTCTATCCTCTATCCTATCCTATCCTCAATCCGATCCTATCCTCTATCCTATCCTAATCTCTATCCTATCCTATCCTATCCTCTATCCTCTCCTCTATCCTATCCTATCTTCTATACTATCCTATCCTCTATCCTATCCAATCCCCTATCCTATCCTCTACCCTATAATACCATGTATCCTATCCTATTCTCTATCGTAATCTCTATCCTATCCTATCCACTATCCTAGCCTATCCTCAATCCTATCCTATCCTCAATCCTATCCTATCATCAATCCTAACCTATCCTCTATCCTATCCTATTCTCTATCCTATCCTATCCTCTATCCTATCCTATCCTCTATCCTATCCTATCCTCTATCCCATCCTAATCTCTATCCTATCAATACCCTATCCTATCCTCTATCCTATCCTATCAACTGTAATATCCAATTCTCTATCCTATCCTATCCTCTATCCAATCCTATCCTCAATTCAATCCTATCCTCTATGCTATAATATCCTCTATCCTATCCTATCCTCTATCCTATCCTATCGTATCCTCTATCCTATCCTCAATCCTATCCTCTATCCTATCCTCTATCCTATCCTCTATCCTATCCTCTATCCTATCCTCTATCCTATCCTATCCTCTATCCTATCCTATCCTCAATCCAATCCTATACTCTATTGTATCCTATCCTCTATCGTATCCTATCGTCTATCCTATCCAATCCTCTATCCTATCCTCTATCCAATCCTATACACTATCCTATCCTATCCTCTATCGTATCCTATCCTCTATCCTATCCAATCCTCTATCCTATCCTCTATCCTATCCTGTCCTCTATACTATCCTATCTTCTATCCTATCCTATTCTCTATCCTATCCTATCCTCTATCCTATCCTATCCTCTATCGTATTCTATCCACTATCCTATCCAATCCATTATCCTATCCTCTGTCCTATCCTATTATCTATCCTATCCTATCCTCTATCCTCTCCTCTATCCTATCCTATCTTCTATACTATCCTATCCTCTATCCTATCCTCTCCTGAATCCTATCCTATCCTCAATCCTATCCTATCCTCTATCCTATCTTATCCTCTATCCTATCCTTTACTCTATTCTATCCTATCCTCTATCTTATCCTATCCACTATCCTATCCTATCCTCAATCCAATCCTATACTCTATCCTATCCTATTCTCTATCCTATCCTATCCTATCCTCTATCCTATCCTCTATCCTATCCTCTATCCTATCCTATCCTCTATCCTATCCTATCCTCTATCCTATCCTATCCTCTATCCTATCCTATCCTCAATCCAATCCTATACTCTATCCTATCCTATCCTCTATCCTATCCTATCCTCTATCCTATCCTATCTTCTATCCTATCCTATTCTCTATCCTATCCTATCCTCTATCCTATCCAATCCTCTATCCTATCCTCTATCCTATCCTATCCTCTATCCTATCCTATCCTCAATCCAATCCTATACTCTATCCTATCCTATCCTCTATCCTATCCTATCCTCTATCCTATCCTATCTTCTATACTATCCTATTCTCTATCCTATCCTCTATCCTATCCTATCCTCTATCCTATCCTATCCTCTATCCTATCCTATCCTCTATCCTATCCTATCCTCAATCCAATCCTATACTCTATCCTATCCTATCCTCTATCCTAACTTATCCTCTATCCTATCCTATCCTCAATCCTATCCTATCCTCAATCCTATCCTATCCTCTATCCTATCCTCTTCTCTATCCTATCCTATCCTCTATCCTATCCTATCCTCTATCCTATCCTATCCTCTATCCTATCCTATCCTCTATCCTATCCTCCCCTGAATCCTATCCTATCCTCAATCCAATCCTATACTCTATCCTATCCTATTCTCTATCCTATCCTATCCTATCCTCTATCCTATCCTCTATCCTATCCTATCCTCTATCCTATCCTATACTCTATCCTATCCTATCCTCAATCCTATCCTATCCTCTATCCTATCCTATCCTCTATGATATCCTATCCTCTATCCCATTGTATCCTCAATCCTATCCTATCCTCAATCCAATCCTATACTCATTCCTATCCTATCCTCTATCGTATCCTATCCTCTATCCTAACCAATCCCCTATCCTATCCTCTGACCTATAATACCATGTATCCTATCCTATTCTCTATCCTATCCTATCCTATCCTCTATCGTAATCTCTATCCTATCCTATCCACTATCGTATGCTCTATCCTATCCTATCCTCTATCCTATCCTATCCTCAATCCAATCCTATCATCTATCCTATCCTATCCTCTATCGTCTCCTCTCCTCAATCCTATCATATCCTCAATCCTAACCTATCCTCTATCCAATCCTATACTCTATTGTATCCTATCCTCTATCGTATCCTATCCTCTATCCTATCCAATCCTCTATCCTACCCTATCCTCTATCCTATCCTATCCTCTATCCTATCCTATCCTCTATCCAATCCTATACACTATCCTATCCTATCCTCTATCGTATCCTATCCTCTATCCTATCCAATCCTCTATCCTATCCTCTATCCTATCCTATCCTCTATCGTCTCCTCTCCTCAATCCTATCCATCCTCAATCCTAACCTATCCTCTATCCAATCCTATACTCTATTGTATCCTATCCTCTATCGTATCCTATCCTCTATCCTATCCAATCCTCTATCCTACCCTATCCTCTATCCTATCCTATCCTCTATCCTATCCTATCCTCTATCCAATCCTATACACTATCCTATCCTATCCTCTATCGTATCCTATCCTCTATCCTATCCAATCCTCTATCCTATCCTCTATCCTATCCTATCCTCTATCCTATCCTATCTTCTATCCTATCCTATTCTCTATCCTATCCTATCCTCTATCCTATCCAATCCTCTATCCTATCCTCTATCCTATCCTATCCTCTATCCTATCCTATCCTCAATCCAATCCTATACTCTATCCTATCCTATCCTCTATCCTATCCTATCCTCTATCCTATCCTATCTTCTATACTATCCTATTCTCTATCCTATCCTATCCTCTATCCTATCCTATCCTCTATCCTATCCTATCCTCTATCCTATCCTATCCTCTATCCTATCCTATCCTCAATCCAATCCTATACTCTATCCTATCCTATCCTCTATCCTAACTTATCCTCTATCCTATCCTATCCTCAATCCTATCCTATCCTCAATCCTATCCTATCCTCTATCCTATCCTCTTCTCTATCCTATCCTATCCTCTATCCTATCCTATCCTCTATCCTATCCTATCCTCTATCCTATTCTATCCTCTATCCTATCCTCCCCTGAATCCTATCCTATCCTCAATCCTATCCTATCCTCTATCCTACCTTATCCTCTATCCTATCCTTTACTCTATTCTATCCTATCCTCTATCTTATCCTATCCACTATCCTATCCTATCCTCAATCCAATCCTATACTCTATCCTATCCTATTCTCTATCCTATCCTATCCTATCCTCTATCCTATCCTCTATCCTATCCTATCCTCTATCCTATCCTATACTCTATCCTATCCTATCCTCTATCCTATCCTATCCTCTATCCTTTTCTATAATCTATCCTATCCTATCCTCAATCCTATCCTATCCTCTATCCTATCTTATCCTCTATCCTATCCTTTACTCTATTCTATCCTATCCTCTATCTTATCCTATCCACTATCCTATCCTATCCTCAATCCAATCCTATACTCTATCCTATCCTATTCTCTATCCTATCCTCTATCCTATCCTCTATCCTATCCTCTATCCTATCCTATCCTCTATCCTATCCTATCCTCTTATCGTATCCTATCCCCTGTCCTATCCTCCATCCTATCCTATTCTCTATCCTATCCTTTCCTCTATAATATCGTCTCTTCTATCGTATCCTATCCTCTATCCTATCCTATCCTCCATCCTATCCTATCCTCTATCCTATTCAATCTCATATCCTATCCTATCCTCTATCATATCCTATCCTCTATCGTATCCTATCTTCTATCGTATCCCATCCTCTATCCTATCCAATCCTCTATCCTATCCTCTATCCTATCCTATCCTCTATCCTATCCTATCCTCTATCGTATCCTATCCTCTATCCTATCCTCTATCCTATCCTATCCTCTATCCTATCCTATCCTATCCTCCATCCTATCCTATCCTCAATCCAATCCTATCCTCTATCCTATCCTATCCTCTATCCTATCCTATCCTCTATCCTATCCTATCCTATCCTCTATCCTATCCTATCCTCTATCCTATCCTATCCTCTATCCTATCCTATCCTCAATCCAATCCTATACTCTATTGTATCCTATCCTCTATCGTATCCTATCCTCTATCCTATCCAATCCTCTATCCTATCCTCTATCCAATCCTATACACTATCCTATCCTATCCTCTAACGTATCCTATCCTCTATCCTATCCAATCCTCTATCCTATCCTATCCTCTATCCTATCCTATCTTCTATCCTATCCTATTCTCTATCCTATCCTATCCTCTATCCTATCCTATCCACTATCGTATGCTCTATCCTATCCTATCCTCTATCCTATCCTATCCTCAATCCAATCCTATACTCTATCCTATCCTATCCTCTATCCTATCCTATCCTCTATCCAATCCTATACACTATCCTATCCTATCCTCTAACGTATCCTATCCTCTATCCTATCCAATCCTCTATCCTATCCTATCCTCTATCCTATCCTATCTTCTATCCTATCCTATTCTCTATCCTATCCTATAATCTATCCTATCCTATCCACTATCGTATGCTCTATCCTATCCTATCCTCTATCCTATCCTATCCTCAATCCAATCCTATACTCTATCCTATCCTATCCTCTATCCTATCCTATCCTCTATCCTATCCTATCCTCTATCCTATCCTATCTTCTATACTATCCTATTCTCTATCCTATCCTATCCTCTATCCTATCCTATCCTCTATCCTATCCTATCCTCTATAATATCCTATCCTCAATCCAATCCTATACTCTATCCTATCCTATCCTCTATCCTAACTTATCCTCTATCCTATCCTATCCTCAATCCTATCCTATCCTCAATCCTATCCTATCCTCTATCCTATCCTCTTCTCTATCCTATCCTATCCTCTATCCTATCCTATCCTCAATCCTATCCTATCCTCTATCCTATCCTATCCTCTATCCTATTCTATCCTCTATCCTATCCTATCCTCAATCCAATCCTATACAATATCCTCTCCTATCCTCTATCGTATCCTATCCTCTATCCTATCCAATCCTGTATTCCATCCTCTACCCTATCCTATCCTCTACCCTATAATACCATGTATCCTATCCTATTCTCTATCCTATCCTATCCTATCCTCTATCCTATCATATCCTCTATCCTATCCTATAATCTATCCTATCCTATCCTCAATCCTATCCTATCCTCTATCCTATCCTATCCTCTATGATATCCTATCCTCTATCCCATTGTATCCTCAATCCTATCCTATCCTCAATCCAATCCTATACTCATTCCTATCCTATCCTCTATCCTATCCTATCCACTATCGTATGCTCTATCCTATCCTATCCTCTATCCTATCCTATCCTCAATCCAATCCTATCCTCTATCCTATCCTATCCTCTATCGTCTCCTCTCCTCAATCCTATCCTATCCTCAATCCTAACCTATCCTCTATCCAATCCTATACTCTATTGTACCCTATCCACTATCGTATCCTATCCTCTATCCTATCCAATCCTCTATCCTATCCTATCCTCTATCCTATCCTATCCTCTATCCTATCGTATCCTCTATCCAATCCTATACACTATCCTATCCTATCCTCTATCGTATCCTATCCTCTATCCTATCCAATCCTCTATCCTATCCTCTATCCTATCCTATCCTCTATCCTATCCTATCTTCTATCCTATCCTATTCTCTATCCTATCCTATCCTCTATCCTATCCAATCCTCTATCCTATCCTCTATCCTATCCTATCCTCTATCCTATCCTATCCTCAATCCAATCCTATACTCTATCCTATCCTATCCTCTATCCTATCCTATCCTCTATCCTATCCTATCTTCTATACTATCCTATTCTCTATCCTATCCTATCCTCTATCCTATCCTATCCTCTATCCTATCCTGTCCTCTATCCTATCCTATCCTCTATCCTATCCTATCCTCTATCCTATCCTATCCTCTATCCTATCCTATCCTCAATCCAATCCTATACTCTATCCTATCCTATCCTCTATCCTAACTTATCCTCTATCCTATCCTATCCTCAATCCTATCCTATCCTCAATCCTATCCTATCCTCTATCCTAACCTCTTCTCTATCCTATCCTATCCTCTATCCTATTCTATCCTCTATCCTATCCTATCCTCTATCCTATCCTCTCCTGAATCCTATCCTATCCTCAATCCTATCCTATCCTCTATCCTACCTTATCCTCTATCCTATCCTTTACTCTATTCTATCCTATCCTCTATCTTATCCTATCCACTATCCTATCCTATCCTCAATCCAATCCTATACTCTATCCTATCCTATTCTCTATCCTATCCTATCCTATCCTCTATCCTATCCTCTATCCTATCCTATCATCTATCCTATCCTATACTCTATCCTATCCTATCCTCTATCCTATCCTATCCTCTATCCTATTCTATAATCTATCCTATCCTATCCTCAATCCTATCCTATCCTCTATCCTATCTTATCCTCTATCCTATCCTTTACTCTATTCTATCCTATCCTCTATCTTATCCTATCCACTATCCTATCCTATCCTCAATCCAATCCTATACTCTATCCTATCCTATTCTCTATCCTATCCTATCCTATCCTCTATCCTATCCTCTATCCTATCCTATCCTCTATCCTATCCTATCCTCTTATCGTATCCTATCCTCTGTCCTATCCTATCCTCTATCCTATCCTATCCTCAATCCAATCCTATACTCTATCCTATCCTATCCTCTATCCTAACTTATCCTCTATCCTATCCTATCCTCAATCCTATCCTATCCTCAATCCTATCCTATCCTCAATCCTATCCTATCCTCTATCCTATCCTCTTCTCTATCCTATCCTATCCTCTATCCTATCCTATCCTCAATCCTATCCTATCCTCTATCCTATCTTATCCTCTATCCTATCCTTTACTCTATTCTATCCTATCCTCTATCTTATCCTATCCACTATCCTATCCTATCCTCAATCCAATCCTATATTCTATCCTATCCTATTCTCTATCCTATCCTATCCTATCCTCTATCCTATCCTTTATCCTATCCTATCCTCTATCCTATCCTATACTCTATCCTATCCTATCCTCTATCCTATCCTATCCTCTATCCTATTCTATCCTCTATCCTATCCTATCCTCTATCGTATCCTATCCTCTATCCTATCCTCTATCCTATCCTCTATCCTATCCTATCCTCTATCCTATCCTATCCTATCCTCCATCCTATCCTATCCTCAATCCAATCCTATCCTCTATCCTATCCTATCCTCTATCCTATCCTATCCTCTATCCTATCCTATCCTCTATCCTATCCTATCCTCTATCCTATCCTATCCTCTATCCTATCCTATCCTCTATCCTATCCTATCCTCTATCCTATCCTATCCTCTATCCTATCCTATCCTCAATCCGATCCTATACTCTATTGTATCCTATCCTCTATCGTATCCTATCCTCTATCCTATCCAATCCTCTATCCTATCCTCTATCCAATCCTCTATCCTATCCTCTATCCAATCCTATACTCTATCCTATCCTATTCTCTATCCTATCCTATCCTATCCTCTATCCTATCCTCTATCCTATCCTATCCTCTATCCTATCCTATACTCTATCCTATCCTATCCTCTATCCTATCCTATCCTCTATCCTATTCTATCCTCTATCCTATCCTATCCTCTATCGTATCCTATCCTCTATCCTATCCTCTATCCTATCCTCTATCCTATCCTATCCTATCCTCCATCCTATCCTATCCTCAATCCAATCCTATCCTCTATCCTATCCTATCCTCTATCCTATCCTATCCTCTATCCTATCCTATCCTCTATCCTATCCTATCCTCTATCCTATCCTCTATCCTATCCTCTATCCTATCCTCTATCCTATCCTATCCTCTATCCTATCCTATCCTATCCTCCATCCTATCCTATCCTCAATCCAATCCTATCCTCTATCCTATCCTATCCTCTATCCTATCCTATCCTCTATCCTATCCTATCCTCTATCCTATCCTATCCTCTATCCTATCCTATCCTCTATCCTATCCTATCTTCTATACTATCCTATTCTCTATCCTATCCTATCCTCTATCCTATCCTATCCTCTATCCTATCCTATCCTCTATAATATCCTATCCTCAATCCAATCCTATACTCTATCCTATCCTATCCTCTATCCTAACTTATCCTCTATCCTATCCTATCCTCAATCCTATCCTATCCTCAATCCTATCCTATCCTCTATCCTATCCTCTTCTCTATCCTATCCTATCCTCTATCCTATCCTATCCTCAATCCTATCCTATCCTCTATCCTATCTTATCCTCTATCCTATCCTTTACTCTATTCTATCCTATCCTCTATCTTATCCTATCCACTATCCTATCCTATCCTCAATCCAATCCTATACTCTATCCTATCCTATTCTCTAACCTATCCTATCCTATCGTCTATCCTATCCTCTATCCTATCCTATCATCTATCCTATCCTATACTCTATCCTATCCTATCCTCTATCCTATCCTATCCTCTATCCTATTCTATAATCTATCCTATCCTATCCTCAATCCTATCCTATCCTCTATCCTATCTTATCCTCTATCCTATCCTTTACTCTATTCTATCCTATCCTCTATCTTATCCTATCCACTATCCTATCCTATCCTCAATCCAATCCTATACTCTATCCTATCCTATTCTCTATCCTATCCTATCCTATCCTCTATCCTATCCTCTATCCTATCCTATCCTCTATCCTATCCTATCCTCTTATCGTATCCTATCCTCTGTCCTATCCTCCATCCTATCCTATTCTCTATCCTATCCTTTCCTCTATAATATCGTCTCTTCTATCGTATCCTATCCTCTATCCTATCCTATCCTCCATCCTATCCTATCCTCTATCCTATTCAATCTCATATCCTATCCTATCCTCTATCCAATCCTATACACTATCCTATCCTATCCTCTATCGTATCCTATCCTCTATCCTATCCAATCCTCTATCCTATCCTCTATCTTATCCTATCCTCTATCCTATCCTATCTTCTATCCTATCCTATTCTCTATCCTATCCTATCCTCTATCCTATCCTATCCACTATCGTATGCTCTATCCTATCCTATCCTCTATCCTATCCTATCCTCAATCCAATCCTATCCTCTATCCTATCCTATCCTCTATCCTATCCTATCCTCTATCCTATCCTATCCTCTATCCTATCCTATCCTCTATCCTATCCTATCCTCTATCCTATCCTATCCTCTATCCTATCCTATCCTCTATCCTATCCTATCCTCTATCCTATCCTATCCTCAATCCAATCCTATACTCTATTGTATCCTATCCTCTATCGTATCCTATCCTCTATCCTATCCAATCCTCTATCCTATCCTCTATCCAATCCTATACACTATCCTATCCTATCCTCTAACGTATCCTATCCTCTATCCTATCCAATCCTCTATCCTATCCTATCCTCTATCCTATCCTATCTTCTATCCTATCCTATTCTCTATCCTATCCTATCCTCTATCCTATCCTATCCACTATCGTATGCTCTATCCTATCCTATCCTCTATCCTATCCTATCCTCAATCCAATCCTATACTCTATCCTATCCTATCCTCTATCCTATCCTATCCTCTATCCTATCCTATCCTCTATCCTATCCTATCTTCTATACTATCCTATTCTCTATCCTATCCTATTCTCTATCCTATCCTATCCTCTATCCTATCCTATCCTCTATCCTATCCTATCCTCAATCCAATTGTATACTCTATCCTATCCTATCCTCTATCCTAACTTATCCTCTATCCTATCCTATCCTCAATCCTATCCTATCCTCAATCCTATCCTATCCTCTATCCTATCCTCTTCTCTATCCTATCCTATCCTCTATCCTATCCTATCCTCAATCCTATCCTATCCTCTATCCTATCTTATCCTCTATCCTATCCTTTACTCTATTCTATCCTATCCTCTATCTTATCCTATCCACTATCCTATCCTATCCTCAATCCAATCCTATACTCTATCCTATCCTATTCTCTATCCTATCCTATCCTATCCTCTATCCTATCCTATCCTCTATCCTATCCTATACTCTATCCTATCCTATCCTCTATCCTATCCTATCCTCTATCCTATTCTATCCTCTATCCTATCCTATCCTCAATCCAATCCTATACTCTATCCTATCCTATCCTCTATCGTATCCTATCCTCTATCCTATCCAATCCTGTATTCCATCCTCTACCCTATCCTATCCTCTACCCTATAATACCATGTATCCTATCCTATTCGCTATCCTATCCTATCCTATCCTCTATCCTATCATATCCTCTATCCTATCCTATAATCTATCCTATCCTATCCTCAATCCTATCATATCCTCTATCCTATCCTATCCTCTATGATATCCTATCCTCTATCCCAT
This sequence comes from Halictus rubicundus, assembly GCF_050948215.1. Taxonomy (NCBI): domain Eukaryota; kingdom Metazoa; phylum Arthropoda; class Insecta; order Hymenoptera; family Halictidae; genus Halictus; species Halictus rubicundus. The sequence continues at coordinate 519,903 of NW_027488703.1, forward strand.
TGTATCCTCAATCCTATCCTATCCTCAATCCAATCCTATACTCATTCCTATCCTATCCTCTATCGTATCCTATCCTCTATCCTATCCAATCCCCTATCCTATCCTCTGACCTATAATACCATGTATCCTATCCTATTCTCTATCCTATCCTATCCTATCCTCTATCGTAATCTCTATCCTATCCTATCCACTATCGTATGCTCTATCCTATCCTATCCTCTATCCTATCCTATCCTCAATCCAATCCTATCCTCTATCCTATCCTATCCTCTATCGTCTCCTCTCCTCAATCCTATCCTATCCTCAATCCTAACCTATCCACTATCCAATCCTATACTCTATTGTATCCTATCCTCTATCGTATCCTATCCTCTATCCTATCCAATCCTCTATCCTATCCTATCCTCTATCCTATCCTGTCCTCAATCCAATCCTATACTCTATCCTATCCTATCCTCTATCCTATCCTATCCTCTATCCTATCCTATCTTCTATACTATCCTATTCTCTATCCTATCCTATCCTCTATCCTATCCTATCCTCTATCCTATCCTATCCTCTATCCTATCCTATCCTCTATCCTATCCTATCCTCAATCCAATCCTATACTCTATCCTATCCTATCCTCTATCCTAACTTATCCTCTATCCTATCCTATCCTCAATCCTATCCTATCCTCAATCCTATCCTATCCTCTATCCTATCCTCTTCTCTATCCTATCCTATCCTCTATCCTATCCTATCCTCTATCCTATCCTATCCCCTATCCTACCTTATCCTCTATCCTATCCTTTACTCTATTCTATCCTATCCTCTATCTTATCCTATCCACTATCCTATCCTATCCTCAATCCAATCCTATACTCTATCCTATCATATTCTCTATCCCATCCTATCCTATCCAATCCTCTATCCTATCCTATCCTCTATCCTATCCTATCTTCTATCCTATCCTATTCTCTATCCTATCCTATCCTCTATCCTATCCTATCCACTATCGTATGCTCTATCCTATCCTATCCTCTATCCTATCCTATCCTCAATCCAATCCTATACTCTATCCTATCCTCTCCTCTATCCTATCCTATCCTCTATCCTATCCTATCCTCTATCCTATCCTATCTTCTATACTATCCTATTCTCTATCCTATCCTATCCTCTATCCTATCCTATCCTCTATCCTATCCTATCCTCTATCCTATCCTATCCTCAATCCAATTGTATACTCTATCCTATCCTATCCTCTATCCTAACTTATCCTCTATCCTATCCTATCCTCAATCCTATCCTATCCTCAATCCTATCCTATCCTCTATCCTATCCTCTTTTCTATCCTATCCTATCCTCTATCCTATCCTATCCTCAATCCTATCCTATCCTCTATCCTATCTTATCCTCTATCCTATCCTTTACTCTATTCTATCCTATCCTCTATCTTATCCTATCCACTATCCTATCCTATCCTCAATCCAATCCTATACTCTATCCTATCCTATTCTCTATCCTATCCTATCCTATCCTCTATCCTATCCTATCCTCTATCCTATCCTATACTCTATCCTATCCTATCCTCTATCCTATCCTATCCTCTATCCTATTCTATCCTCTATCCTATCCTATCCTCAATCCAATCCTATACTCTATCCTATCCTATCCTCTATCGTATCCTATCCTCTATCCTATCCAATCCTGTATTCCATCCTCTACCCTTTTTTTTTTTTTTTTTTTTTTTTTTTTTTTTTTCCGAGGAGGTAATCACTATTACGGATACCCGACCCCTCCCGGGGGGGAGTGGGCCGGGTTATGTGGGACTCCTCGGCTGGTGGGTGCAATGCCGAGTATACCCACTAACTCCTCCCCGTCCGTCCCTAGGCTCCTGGGGGCACCCGTGGTCCGCGCGCGCATGTCTATCCGGTGTGCCCCCGCCTTAGCATTCCTCCCTGGGTGGGGGACGCGGCCTCCACCCTATCCTACTCTATCCGAAGGCGCCACGCAACGGACGACGTGAAGCCTTCCCCCCCATTTAGGCCGCCCGATGGACGTCCGGGCCCCCGCCCGAGACGTCCGACGGCCTCCGGGGACGCCATTGGCAACCGAGTATAAGGAGACCGTCGGTCCCCCGCCTCGAGATCACCAAGGGCGCCCCCGCCCGCGTTAAGGACGCCGCAACGGAGGCACGCCCCCGGGGCGTGCCCTGCGTCTCCTTCTCCCACCCCTTCGGCCGGGATCGTGATTTCGCTCACGACCCCGTTCCGCAGCCTCCTTCTGCAGCATTACCTGCTCGCAGAAGGAGGCGAACCCTCTCCACGCCCCCTCGCCGCCCGCTGCCGCCGAGACGACAGCCGGAAGCGAGAGGTCATGGCCCACTGCGCGCCGCAGAGCACGGCGCTCACCCGCCCACGCTGGACACTCCTCCAGAGTGTGCTGCGCCGTGTCCCGCGACTCGCCGCAGTGGTGACACGCCTCCTCGGCCTCCCGCCCGATGCGACACAGGTACACACCGAAGCAACCGTGCCCGGTCATCACCTGCGTCACTCGGTAGGAGACCCTATGCCCCATCCATCCCCTGTTCCACCGGTCGAACACGGGGAGGATGGCCCGAACGGCCCGCCTCCCTCCTTCCTCCGTCCCGTGAAGGCTTTCGCGCCATTCCCGTGCGGCGGCCCGCCGAGCGCGGCCCCTGTACTCCGCCACATCGAGCGCCACCTGATCCGGAGCCATCCCCCTCCGCTGGAGGTCCCTGGCGTACCCGTGTACGTCCGACAACACGCGGGCCTCCAGCTCGAGGGGGATAAGCCCCGACATCACCATCGCCGTCGCGTAAGAGATGGTGCGATACCCCCGCACGATGCCAATGGCCAGCCTGCGCTCGATTCGGCGCAGCAGTGCTCGCACACCGCTACGCCCCCCGGCCAAGACATCGTACGCCCACACAGGGGCTCCGTACAGGACTAAAACCCGCACCACCACCGCGAACAGGCGACGCACCCGTCCACAGGGTCCCCCGAGGTTCGGGAGAAGACGACCGAGCGCAGCGGTCGCCCTCTCCGCCCGGGGCACTAGCGACTCGACGTGGCGGCAGAAACGCCACAGGCCGTCGAGCTCGAGTCCCAGGTACCGCATCTGGAACCCGACCTCGACCGCTCCCCCCCCCCACGGCGATCCAGCACTGGGGAGGCGCCGCCAGCCGGGCCCGGTGGTAAAACCACATGGCCCTGGTCTTAGCGACGGACACCTCTAGGCCCAGAGACCGGATCGCGCGTACCGCGCGCCACGCGCCGCGCTCCGCCAGGCAGACGGCCTCCTTCGTATACCTCCCGGTGGCAAGCACCAACGTGTCGTCGGCGTAACACGTTAGGCTGACACCGGGAGGCATCCCCTCCCGCAGGACGCTGTCGTACGCGAGGTTCCACAGCAACGGGCCCAACACCGAGCCCTGTGGAACCCCCCGCACGACGCTCCTGCGAATCATCCCGTACCGGCCAGGATATTCTATGCTCCTGTCGGAGAGATAGTCCCCGATCACCCTCCTAAGGTACGGAGGCACCTGGTGGAAGACCAGGGCCTCCGAAATTCTATCCCAGGGGACGGTGTTGAACGCGTTGGCGATATCCAAGGAGATCGCCAACGCAACACCGCCCCCCTCCGTACAGGCCCCCGAGAGAGCCCTCACCCGCCGAATTGCGTCGACGGTGGAGAGACCCCCCCGGAAGCCGAACTGCGCCTCGCTCAGATCGGGGACTCCTCCCCCCGACAGGTGCCGGACGAGGCGTCCAACGAGAACGCGCTCGAACAACTTCCCCGCCTCGTCCAGCAAGCAAATTGGCCGGTACCCGGAGGGCGAGTCCCGGGACTTGCCCGCCTTTGGAAGGAGGACCAGCCTGCCCGACTTCCATAGTGGGGGGAACACTCCCTCCCTCAGACAACTGTTGAACAGCCGCCTGAGTTCGGGAGCGAGCCCCCCCTCCAATGCCAAGACCAACGCGCGGCCCGACACCCCGTCAGGACCCGGGGCCTTGCGGCCCACCCGACGGGCCCTGGTCACCGCCTCCCCGAGCTCGCCGGCTGACACCTCCCACTCCGCGGACCAGGAGAGAGGCTCCTGGCCCGGATGGAGGCGGTGTCGCTGTCCCCCCTCACGCGGGAAGAGAGACGTCACCACCTCCTCGAGTAAGGGAGGGTCCATCGATTCCGTCAGTGGGGGGGCCCACGCGCGCAGCTTGCTCATTACAAGCTTATACGGGCGCCCCCACGGATCCGCGTCCACCGTGCCGACGAGCTCCGACCACGCGTCCGCCTTGGCCTTCGCGATGGCCCTCCGGAGAGTCCCGAGCGCGGCTCGGTACTCCCCGTGGAGCCTCGCCTCCTCGTCGTCGCGCCTCCTGCGCGCTCGGCCATACTGGCGCCGCGCGGCATTGCAGGCACGCCGAAGCTCCGCAATGCCCGCGGACCACCAGTATGCCGCCCTTCTATGGTCGGACCGGCTCCGGGGCACCGCGGTGTCGCACACCGCCGTCATCACCTCCCGGAGCCGCTCCGCCCCGCGCGCCGGTGCCCCCCCAGCCGGCTGGGGCCCCCCCCACGTTACCGCGGCGACAGCGGCCCGGAACAGGTCCTCGTCCGCCCTGTTCCACGCCCATCGCGGCCGTCGGTCCACCTGGCCGTGCCGGGAATCCCGCGCGTAGAGGGCGGCGGGCCACACGTCCATGACTATGGGCGTGTGGTCAGAGGCCAGCTCCAGTTCTTCCGCCACCCTCCATCCCGACACTCGGCGCACGGCCGACGGCGTCCCCCATGTCAGATCGACAATAGAGACACCCTGCGGCCGCACGCACGTCGGCGTGGATCCCCGGTTAATCAACCGGAGATCCAGGCCGGACGCCCAGTCTAACACCTCGCTTCCCCTAGTGGTCGTCCTGGGACTCCCCCACGATACCGCGTGGGCATTGAAGTCTCCCAGGACGAGAACCGGACGGGCGCTGCACCGCGCGATGCAGCTACTCAGCCCGCCCAGGAACCCCCGAAAATGATCGAGGCCACGGTTCGGCGAGATATAAACTCCGACGACCGCGATGTCCCCCCACCGCACCGCCACGAATCCCTCGCCTCTCTCCAGAAGGGAGATCGACGGGGACCCGCGGCGGCCCTCCGCCACTATGGCGACGGAGCCGGCCTCGTCCCCCACCCAGAAGGGGTGATCGGGAACGGAGTACGGCTCCGCCGCCACTGCCAACCCAGTCCCCCGCTCGCGCACGGCCTGGACAAACAAGTCCTGGGCCGCACGCGAGTGGTTGAGGTTCGCCTGCAGAACCGGAATAGGCCTGAAAACAGCCTACCCTGACATTTGCTCTGCAGGCTCCCCCCCTGGTGGGACTGGGCCCCCGGTGTAGTCGGCTGCTGCTGCGCGGGTGCAGCCGCCGACTTTTCCCCTCTTCCCTTCACCGCCGCGCGACCCCTCCTCGGAGCCGGGGCACACGCTTTGGCCCCGAACCTGTGGTTCGAGGGCCTCCCCAGATCCGCGCAGAGCGGGCATCTGGGGGCAGCCCCACAGGCCGAGGCGCGGTGCTCGGTCGCACCGCACCGATAGCACCTCGCGCTCCTGTCGACCGTGCTTTTACAGGTCGACCGCGTGTGCCCCGTCTCCAAGCAGCGGAAGCACTGAAGGGGTCGCTCCCTCAGTGCCTCCACCCGCGCCGAGGACCAGCCGACCAGCAGCCGGCCCCCCGCCACCACCTTCCTGACGGCCGCGAGGGGGCCCTGGGCCCAACAGGAGCCCAGCACCCGCTCAGAGGCGGACCTCCGGATCTCTCCGACCCGGAACTCGGCCTCCGAGCACCCCCCCGCAGCCGCAAGTGCCGCCGCGACCTCCCTTGCGCTAACCGAGTCGTCCAGGCCAGCGACGCGCAACTCGCCTCGCTTGACGGCCTGGACGACTTTAACCCCAGTCCCTTGTAAGGCCTCAGAGACCCTCGTGGAGAGGGCCCGTGCCTTCTCTTGGCCCTCCGGGCCCTTTACCTCCAGGAGGATCCCCCCCGTCTTGGTCCTCCTGGGGAGCACCCCCGACTCAATCCCCAGCGCCTTGAGGTCTATTGCCTCTCTGGCCCTGGCGATCACTCCCGCGTAGGTGAGCTTACAGCTCTCGGGGATCGTGATCGCCACGGCCCCGGACTTGGGGGCGCGCCCCAGGGCAACAACCCTCCCACTTGACGGCTTCGCCGTGATCGCGCCGGCCCCCTTTCGCGTGCCGACCGCCGAACCCCCGGTCGCCGTCCTCCGTTTCGCCGAAGCAGCGGCCGCCGACTCGGCGGCGAGGGCTATGGCCGCCCTCTCCTCCGCCGCTGCCCGCCTCCTCTCCGCCTTCCTCGCGGACCTCGACTTCGCCACCGACCAGGAGGCCGGGTCGACCGGCGGCGGGATGTCCACGGGTGGCACCACCCCGGCGCTGGACACCACCACCGGCCCAGTCCTCCTGGTTTCGACCACCGCCGGCGGAGAAGCCGCCGGCGGGGCATCGCGCGTCCCTCCCCCCCTGCCCTGGAGAGCCGGAACCATCCCGGCCAGGATTGCCCGGAAACGATTCTCCATTCTCGTTTCCAGCTCAGCATTCCTGGCCGCCACCATCGCGTCGACGCGGAGGAGAAGGGCTTGAGGGTCCAGTACCCCCGCCCCCTCCGCCGCCCGCGTCGCCGCTTCCGCCGCCGGTCCCGTCCCCGCGGTCCCGCCTGAGGAGGCGGAGGGTACCGCCCCAGGGGCCGTCTTTCCCGCGACCGCCCGCTTCTCCGCCCCCGCGACGCGAAGCCTCGCCCGGAGGTCCTGTACCTCCTTGGCGAGGGCCTCGGTCTGTTGGCGGAGACGGGCGACCTCCTGGCTATTGCCCCACGCCGTGCCAGTGTATGCCCGCTGCACCAGCGTAGTGCAATAGGCCCTGGCCAGCGCGGAGCAATCCCTGAGCTCCTTGGCAAAATTGCCCTTGAGGCCCCTGGAGACGGTGGAGACGCCCTCCACACGTCTCATCGCGTCCTCCACCTCCTCCGCCAGCTGCGCCGTCGGCAGCTTCCCCGCGGACTCCATTAGCTCCGCGATTTTGTGGAGCTGGCCCCTCTCGGCGCGGTCGCTGAGCACCTGCTCAGCACCCGCCCCCGAGGAGCCCTCCTCAGGGGTCCCCCCGACGACCCTCCCGCTGCGCGTCTGCAGCCCCCCTCCTGCCACGGACGGCTCCAGCCGGGGCCGCTTCCCCGTCGGAGCTCCGTCCGCCCCCCGCATCTCGGCTCCCGCGCGCGACACGCCCGCGTCCGAATCTCCCGAAATCTGTGATGACGTTTCCGTCACCACAGCTTCGCTGGTAGTATTTACCTCCGAAGGGGCCCAGTGGTCCACCACCTTCGGCTCGCAGTCGTTGGATAACGACGCGCTGTGGCCTGCTCGCCCACCAACAGTCGCGCCGGTACTGGGGTATCCCTCCCCTGCACCGTAAACTAAACTCTTTTCCTTTGTGCCGTCCATGTCAATTTTGTGAAACACCCAGCCTTGCCCTGGTCCGTCACCGAAAATCCCGTCCCAACTCGGCAGTTTTCGCCCCTCCGTGCGAACCTTACCGGCAAGGGTGCCCCTACCAGGATCCGAAGATCCCGCCGGCATTGCCTCGCACATCGTCGAGGCTACTTCCTGCCGCGTACCCCCCGCTCCGTTAGCCACCCACAGTCGTGAGTGCCCAGGGACCACCGCGAGGAGGTGGAGCGTGGAGGATTTTAGGAATATGACCGCCACCACTGTGGCATAACTAGCAGTGGATCCGAGTCACCACTGCCAAGCCCATATCCCCTAGGTCCCCTCCATCCTCTACCCTATCCTATCCTCTACCCTATAATACCATGTATCCTATCCTATTCGCTATCCTATCCTATCCTATCCTCTATCCTATCATATCCTCTATCCTATCCTATAATCTATCCTATCCTATCCTCAATCCTATCATATCCTCTATCCTATCCTATCCTCTATGATATCCTATCCTCTATCCCATTGTATCCTCAATCCTATCCTATCCTCAATCCAATCCTATACTCATTCCTATCCTATCCTCTATCGTATCCTATCCTCTATCCTATCCAATCCCCTATCCTATCCTCTGACCTATAATACCATGTATCCTATCCTATTCTCTATCCTATCCTATCCTATCCTCTATCGTAATCTCTATCCTATCCTATCCACTATCGTATGCTCTATCCTATCCTATCCTCTATCCTATCCTATCCTCAATCCAATCCTATCCTCTATCCTATCCTATCCTCTATCGTCTCCTCTCCTCAATCCTATCCTATCCTCAATCCTAACCTATCCACTATCCAATCCTATACTCTATTGTATCCTATCCTCTATCGTATCCTATCCTCTATCCTATCCAATCCTCTATCCTATCCTATCCTCTATCCTATCCTATCCTCTACCCTATCCTATCCTCTATCCAATCCTATACACTATCCTATCCTATCCTCTATCGTATCCTATCCTCTATCCTATCCAATCCTCTATCCTATCCTCTATCCTATCCTATCCTCTATCCTATCCTATCTTCTATCCTATCCTATTCTCTATCCTATCCTATCCTCTATCCTATCCAATCCTCTATCCTATCCTCTATCCTATCCTATCCTCTATCCTATCCTATCCTCAATCCAATCCTATACTCTATCCTATCCTATCCTCTATCCTATCCTATCCTCTATCCTATCCTATCTTCTATACTATCCTATTCTCTATCCTATCCTATCCTCTATCCTATCCTATCCTCTATCCTATCCTATCCTCTATCCTATCCTATCCTCTATCCTATCCTATCCTCAATCCAATCCTATACTCTATCCTATCCTATCCTCTATCCTAACTTATCCTCTATCCTATCCTATCCTCAATCCTATCCTATCCTCAATCCTATCCTATCCTCTATCCTATCCTCTTCTCTATCCTATCCTATCCTCTATCCTATCCTATCCTCTATCCTATCCTATCCCCTATCCTACCTTATCCTCTATCCTATCCTTTACTCTATTCTATCCTATCCTCTATCTTATCCTATCCACTATCCTATCCTATCCTCAATCCAATCCTATACTCTATCCTATCCTATTCTCTATCCCATCCTATCCCATCCTCTATCCTATCCTCTATCCTATCCTATCCTCTATCCTATCCTATACTCTATCCTATCCTATCCTCTATCCTATCCTATCCTCTATCCTATTCTATAATCTATCCTATCCTATCCTCAATCCTATCCTATCCTCTATCCTATCTTATCCTCTATCCTATCCTTTACTCTATTCTATCCTATCTTCTATCGTATCCTATCCTCTATCCTATCCAATCCTATATCGTATCCTCTATCCTATCCTATCCTCTATCCTATCCTATCCTCTATCCTATCCTATCCTCTATCCTATCCTATCCTCTATCCTATCCTATCCTCTATCCTATCCTATCCTCTATCCTATCCTATCCTCTATCCTATCCTCTATCCTATCCTATCTTCTATCCTATCCTATCCTCTATCCTATCCAGTCCCGTATCCTATCCTCTATCATATCCTATCCTCTTTACTATAATATCATCTATCCTATCCTATCCTATCCTCTATCCTATCCTATCCTCTATCCTATCCTATCCTTTATCCTATCCTATCCTCTATCGTATCCTATCCTCTATCCTATCCAATCCCATATCGTATCCTCTATCCTATCATATCCTCTATCCTATCCTATCCTCTATCCTATCATATCCTCTATCCTATCCTATCCTCTATCCTATCCTATCCTCTATTCTCTATCCTATCCTATCCTCTATCCTATCCTATCCTCTATCCTATCCTATCTTCTATCCTATCCTATCCTCTATCCTATCCTATCCTCTATCCTATAATATCCTCTATCCTATCCTCTCCTCTATCCTATCCTATCCTCTATCGTATGCTCTATCCTATCCTATCCTATATCCTATCCTATCCTCTATCCTATCCAATCCCGTATCCTCTCCTCTATCCTATCCTATACTCTATCATATCCTAACCTCTATCCTATCTTATCCTCTATCCTATCCTATCCTCAATCCAATCCTATACTCTATCCTATCCTATCCTCTATCCTAACTTATCCTCTATCCTATCCTATCCTCAATCCTATCCTATCCTCAATCCTATCCTATCCTCTATCCTAACCTCTTCTCTATCCTATCCTATCCTCTATCCTATCCTATCCTCTATCCTATCCTCTCCTGAATCCTATCCTATCCTCAATCCTATCCTATCCTCTATCCTACCTTATCCTCTATCCTATCCTTTACTCTATTCTATCCTATCCTCTATCTTATCCTATCCACTATCCTATCCTATCCTCAATCCAATCCTATACTCTATCCTATCCTATTCTCTAACCTATCCTATCCTATCGTCTATCCTATCCTCTATCCTATCCTATCATCTATCCTATCCTATACTCTATCCTATCCTATCCTCTATCCTATCCTATCCTCTATCCTATTCTATAATCTATCCTATCCTATCCTCAATCCTATCCTATCCTCTATCCTATCTTATCCTCTATCCTATCCTTTACTCTATTCTATCCTATCCTCTATCTTATCCTATCCACTATCCTATCCTATCCTCAATCCAATCCTATACTCTATCCTATCCTATTCTCTATCCTATCCTATCCTATCCTCTATCCTATCCTCTATCCTATCCTATCCTCTATCCTATCCTATCCTCTTATCGTATCCTATCCTCTGTCCTATCCTCCATCCTATCCTATTCTCTATCCTATCCTTTCCTCTATAATATCGTCTCTTCTATCGTATCCTATCCTCTATCCTATCCTATCCTCCATCCTATCCTATCCTCTATCCTATTCAATCTCATATCCTATCCTATCCTCTATCCAATCCTATACACTATCCTATCCTATCCTCTATCGTATCCTATCCTCTATCCTATCCAATCCTCTATCCTATCCTCTATCTTATCCTATCCTCTATCCTATCCTATCTTCTATCCTATCCTATTCTCTATCCTATCCTATCCTCTATCCTATCCTATCCTCTATCCTATCCTATCCTCTATCCTATCCTATCCTCTATCCTATCCTATCCTCTATCCTATCCTATCCTCTATCCTATCCTATCCTCTATCCTATCCTATCCTCTATCCTATCCTATCCTCTATCCTATCCTATCCTCAATCCAATCCTATACTCTATTGTATCCTATCCTCTATCGTATCCTATCCTCTATCCTATCCAATCCTCTATCCTATCCTCTATCCACTCCTATACACTATCCTATCCTATCCTCTAACGTATCCTATCCTCTATCCTATCCAATCCTCTATCCTATCCTATCCTCTATCCTATCCTATCTTCTATCCTATCCTATTCTCTATCCTATCCTATCCTCTATCCTATCCTATCCACTATCGTATGCTCTATCCTATCCTATCCTCTATCCTATCCTATCCTCAATCCAATCCTATACTCTATCCTATCCTATCCTCTATCCTATCCTATCCTCTATCCTATCCTATCCTCTATCCTATCCTATCTTCTATACTATCCTATTCTCTATCCTATCCTATCCTCTATCCTATCCTATCCTCTATCCTATCCTATCCTCTATCCTATCCTATCCTCAATCCAATTGTATACTCTATCCTATCCTATCCTCTATCCTAACTTATCCTCTATCCTATCGTATCCTCAATCCTATCCTATCCTCAATCCTATCCTATCCTCTATCCTATCCTCTTCTCTATCCTATCCTATCCTCTATCCTATCCTATCCTCAATCCTATCCTATCCTCTATCCTATCTTATCCTCTATCCTATCCTTTACTCTATTCTATCCTATCCTCTATCTTATCCTATCCACTATCCTATCCTATCCTCAATCCAATCCTATACTCTATCCTATCCTATTCTCTATCCTATCCTATCCTATCCTCTATCCTATCCTATCCTCTATCCTATCCTATACTCTATCCTATCCTATCCTCTATCCTATCCTATCCTCTATCCTATTCTATCCTCTATCCTATCCTATCCTCAATCCAATCCTATACTCTATCCTATCCTATCCTCTATCGTATCCTATCCTCTATCCTATCCAATCCTGTATTCCATCCTCTACCCTATCCTATCCTCTACCCTATAATACCATGTATCCTATCCTATTCGCTATCCTATCCTATCCTATCCTCTATCCTATCATATCCTCTATCCTATCCTATAATCTATCCTATCCTATCCTCAATCCTATCATATCCTCTATCCTATCCTATCCTCTATGATATCCTATCCTCTATCCCATTGTATCCTCAATCCTATCCTATCCTCAATCCAATCCTATACTCATTCCTATCCTATCCTCTATCGTATCCTATCCTCTATCCTATCCAATCCCCTATCCTATCCTCTGACCTATAATACCATGTATCCTATCCTATTCTCTATCCTATCCTATCCTATCCTCTATCGTAATCTCTATCCTATCCTATCCACTATCGTATGCTCTATCCTATCCTATCCTCTATCCTATCCTATCCTCAATCCAATCCTATCCTCTATCCTATCCTATCCTCTATCGTCTCCTCTCCTCAATCCTATCCTATCCTCAATCCTAACCTATCCACTATCCAATCCTATACTCTATTGTATCCTATCCTCTATCGTATCCTATCCTCTATCCTATCCAATCCTCTATCCTATCCTATCCTCTATCCTATCCTATCCTCTACCCTATCCTATCCTCTATCCAATCCTATACACTATCCTATCCTATCCTCTATCGTATCCTATCCTCTATCCTATCCAATCCTCTATCCTATCCACTATCCTATCCTATCCTCTATCCTATCCTATCTTCTATCCTATCCTATTCTCTATCCTATCCTATCCTCTATCCTATCCAATCCTCTATCCTATCCTCTATCCTATCCTATCCTCTATCCTATCCTATCCTCAATCCAATCCTATACTCTATCCTATCCTATCCTATCCTCTATCCTATCCTATCCTCTATCCTATCCTCTATCCTAACTTATCCTCTATCCTATCCTATCCTCAATCCTATCCTATCCTCAATCCTATCCTATCCTCTATCCTATCCTATACTCTATCCTATCCTATCCTCTATCCTATCCTATCCTCTATCCTATTCTATCCTCTATCCTATCCTATCCTCAATCCAATCCTATACTCTATCCTATCCTATCCTCTATCGTATCCTATCCTCTATCCTATCCAATCCTGTATTCCATCCTCTACCCTATCCTATCCTCTACCCTATAATACCATGTATCCTATCCTATTCGCTATCCTATCCTATCCTATCCTCTATCCTATCATATCCTCTATCCTATCCTATAATCTATCCTATCCTATCCTCAATCCTATCCTATCCTCAATCCAATCCTATCCTCTATCCTATCCTATCCTCTATCGTCTCCTCTCCTCAATCCTATCCTATCCTCAATCCTAACCTATCCACTATCCAATCCTATACTCTATTGTATCCTATCCTCTATCGTATCCTATCCTCTATCCTATCCAATCCTCTATCCTATCCTATCCTCTATCCTATCCTATCCTCTACCCTATCCTATCCTCTATCCAATCCTATACACTATCCTATCCTATCCTCTATCGTATCCTATCCTCTATCCTATCCAATCCTCTATCCTATCCTCTATCCTATCCTATCCTCTATCCTATCCTATCTTCTATCCTATCCTATTCTCTATCCTATCCTATCCTCTATCCTATCCAATCCTCTATCCTATCCTCTATCCTATCCTATCCTCTATCCTATCCTATCCTCAATCCAATCCTATACTCTATCCTATCCTATCCTCTATCCTATCCTATCCTCTATCCTATCCTATCTTCTATACTATCCTATTCTCTATCCTATCCTATCCTCTATACTATCCTATCCTCTATCCTATCCTATCCTCTATCCTATCCTATCCTCTATCCTATCCTATCCTCAATCCAATCCTATACTCTATCCTATCCTATCCTCTATCCTAACTTATCCTCTATCCTATCCTATCCTCAATCCTATCCTATCCTCAATCCTATCCTATCCTCTATCCTATCCTCTTCTCTATCCTATCCTATCCTCTATCCTATCCTATCCTCTATCCTATCCTATCCCCTATCCTACCTTATCCTCTATCCTATCCTTTACTCTATTCTATCCTATCCTCTATCTTATCCTATCCACTATCCTATCCTATCCTCAATCCAATCCTATACTCTATCCTATCCTATTCTCTATCCCATCCTATCCCATCCTCTATCCTATCCTCTATCCTATCCTATCCTCTATCCTATCCTATACTCTATCCTATCCTATCCTCTATCCTATCCTATCCTCTATCCTATTCTATAATCTATCCTATCCTATCCTCAATCCTATCCTATCCTCTATCCTATCTTATCCTCTATCCTATCCTTTACTCTATTCTATCCTATCCTCTATCTTATCCTATCCACTATCCTATCCTATCCTCAATCCAATCCTATCCTCTATCCTATCCTTTACTCTATTCTATCCTATCCTCTATCTTATCCTATCCACTATCCTATCCTATCCTCAATCCAATCCTATACTCTATCCTATCCTATTCTCTATCCTATCCTATCCTATCCTCTATCCTATCCTCTATCCTATCCTATCCTATCCTCTATCCTATCCTATCCTCTTATCGTATCCTATCCTCTGTCCTATCCTCCATCCTATCCTATTCTCTATCCTATCCTTTCCTCTATAATATCGTCTCTTCTATCGTATCCTATCCTCTATCCTATCCTATCCTCCATCCTATCCTATCCTCTATCCTATTCAATCTCATATCCTATCCTATCCTCTATCATATCCTATCCTCTATCGTATCCTATCTTCTATCGTATCCTATCCTCTATCCTATCCAATCCTATATCGTATCCTCTATCCTATCCTATCCTCTATCCTATCCTATCCTCTATCCTATCCTATCCTCTATCCTATCCTATCCTCTATCCTATCCTATCCTCTATCCTATCCTATCCTCTATCCTATCCTATCCTCTATCCTATCCTATCTTCTATCCTATCCTATCCTCTATCCTATCCAGTCCCGTATCCCATCCTCTATCATATCCTATCCTCTTTACTATAATATCATCTATCCTATCCTATCCTCTATCCTATCCTATCCTTTATCCTATCCTATCCTCTATCGTATCCTATCCTCTATCCTATCCAATCCCATATCGTATCCTCTATCCTATCATATCCTCTATCCTATCCTATCCTCTATCCTATCATATCCTCTATCCTATCCTATCCTCTATCCTATCCTATCCTCTATTCTCTATCCTATCCTATCCTCTATCCTATCCTATCCTCTATCCTATCCTATCTTCTATCCTATCCTATCCTCTATCCTATCCTATCCTCTATCCTATAATATCCTCTATCCTATCCTCTCCTCTATCCTATCCTATCCTCTATCGTATGCTCTATCCTATCCTATCCTATATCCTATCCTATCCTCTATCCTATCCAATCCCGTATCCTCTCCTCTATCCTATCCTATACTCTATCATATCCTAACCTCTATCCTATCTTATCCTCTATCCTATTCTATACTCTATCCTATCCTTTCCGCTATCCTATCCTATCCTCTATCCTATCCTATCCTCTATCGTATCCTATCCTCTATCCTATCCACTCCTATATCGTATCCTCTAGCCTATCCTATCCTCTATCCTATCCTATCCTCTATCCTATCCTATCCTCTATCCTATCCTATCCTCTATCCTATCCTATCCTCTATCCTATCCTATCCTCTATCCTATCCTATCCTATCCTCTATCCTATCCTATCCTCTATCCTATCCTATCCTCTATCCTATCCTATCCTCTATCCTATCCTATCCTCTATCCTATCCTATCCTGTATCCTATCCTATCCTCTATCCTCTATCCTATCCTATCCTCTATCCTACCTTATCCTCTATCCTATCCTTTACTCTATCCTATCCTATCCTCTATCCTATCCTATCCTCTATCCTATTCTATCCTCTATCCTATCCAATCCTATATCCTATTCTCTATACTATCCTATCCTCTATCCTATCCTATCCTCTATCCTATCCAATCCCATATCGTATCCTCTATCCTATCATATCCTCTATTCTATCCTATCCTCTATCCTATCCTATCCTCTATTCTATGCTATCCTCTATCGTATCCTATCCTCTATCCTATCCAATCATATATCGTATCCTCTATCCTATCCTATCCTCTTTACTATAATATCATCTACCCTATCCTATCCTATCCTCTATACTATCCTATCCTCTATCCTATCCTATCCTCTATCCTATCCTATCCTCTATCCTATCCTATCCTCTATCCAATCCAATCCTCTATCCTATCCTATCATATCCTCCATCCAGCCTATCCTCTATCCTATCCTATGCTCTATCCTATCCTATCCTCTATCCTATCCTATCCTCTATCCTATCCTATCCTCTATCCTATCCTATCCTCTATCCTATCCTATCCTATATCCTATCCTATCCTCTATCCTATCCAATCCCGTATCCTCTCCTCTATCCTATCCTATACTCTATCATATCCTAACCTCTATCCTATCTTATCCTCTATCCTATTCTATACTCTATCCTATCCTTTCCGCTATCCTATCCTGTATCCTATCCTATCCTCTATCCTATCCAATCCCCTCTCCTCTCCTCTATCCTATCCTATACTCTGTCATATCCTAACATCTATCCTATCTTATCCTCTATCCTATCATATCCTCTATCCTATCCTATCCTGTATCCTATCCTATCCTCTATTCTATCCAATCCCCTATCCTATCATATCCTCTATCCTATCCTATCCTCTATCGTATCGTATCCTCTATCCTATCCTATCCTGTATCCTATCCTATCCTCTATCCTATCCAATCCTATATCCTATTCTCTATCCTATCCTATCCTCTATCCTATCCTATCCTCTATCGTATCCTATCCTCTATTCTATCCAATCCCATATCGTATCCTACATCCTATTCTATCCTCTATCCTATCCAATCCTATATCCTATTCTCTATCCTATCCTATCCTCTATCCTATCCTATCCTCTATCGTATCCTATCCTCTATCCTATCCAATCCCATATCTTATCCTCTATCCTATCATATCCTCTATCCTATCCTATCCTCTATGCTATCCTATCCTCTATTCTATCCTATCCTCTATCGTATCCTATCCTCTATCCTATCCAATGCTATATCGCATCCTCTATCCTATCCTATCCTCTATCCTATCCTATCCTCTATCCTATCCTATCCTCTATCCAATCCTATCCTCTATCCTATCCTATCATATCCTCTATCCTATCCTATCCTCTATCCTATCCTATCCTCTATCCTATCCAGTCCCCTATCCTATCCTCTATCATATCCTATCCTCTTTACTATAATATCATCTACCCTATCCTATCCTATCCTCTATCCTATCCTATCCTCTATCCTATCCTATCCTCTATCCTATCCTATCCTCTATCCTATCCTATCCTCTATCCAATCCTATCCTCTATCCTATCCTATCATATCCTCTATCCTATCCTATCCTCTATCCTATCCTATGCTCTATCCTATCCTATCCTCTATCCTATCCTATCCTCTATCATATCCTATCCTCTATCCAATCCTATCCTCTATCGTATCCTATCCTCTATCCTATCTAATCCCATATCGTATCCTATATCCTATCCTATCCTCTATCCTATCCTATCCTCTATTCTATCCTATCCTCTATCGTATCCTATCCTCTATCCTATCCAATCCTATATCGTATCCTCTATCCTATCCTATCCTCTATCCTATCATATCCTCTATCCTATCCTATCCTCTATCATATCCTATCCTCTATCCTATCCTATCCTCTATCCTATTCTATCCTCTATCCTGTCCAATCCTATATCCTATTCTCTATCCTATCCTATCCTCTATCCTATCCTATCCTCTATCGTATCCTATCCTCTATCCTATCCAATCCTATATCGTATCCTCTATCCTATCCTATCCTCTATCCTATCCAGTCCCCTATCCTATCCTCTATCATATCCTATCCTCTTTACTATGATATCATCTATCCTATCCTATCCTATCCTCTATCCTATCCTATGCTCTATCCTATCCTATCCACTATCCTATCCCATCCTTTATCCTATCCTATCCTCTACCCAATCCTATCCTCTATCCTATCCTATCATATCCTCTATCCTATCCTATCCTCTATACTATTGTATCTTCTACCCTACCCTATTCTCTATCCTATCCTATCCAATCCCCTATCCTATCCTCTATCCTATCCTATCCTCTATCATATCCTAGCCTCTATCCTATCCTATGGTCTATCCTATCCAATCCCATACCGTATCCTATCCTCTATCCTATCATATCCTCTATCCTATCCTATCCTGTATCCTATCCTATCCTCTATTCTATCCAATTCCCTATCCTATCCTCTATCCTATCCTATCCTCTATCCTATCCTATCCTATATCCTATCCTATCCTCTATCCTATCCAATCCCCTATCCTCTCCTCTATCCTATCCTATACTCTATCCTATTCTATACTCTATCCTATCCTTTCCGCTATCCTATCCTATCCTCTATCCTATCCTATCCTCTGTCGTATCCTATCCTCTATCCTATCCACTCCTATATCGTATCCTCTAGCCTATCCTATCCTCTATCCTATCCTATCCTCCATCCTATCCTATCCTCTATCCTATCCTATCCGCTATCCTATCCTATCCTCTATCCTATCCTATCCTCTATCCTATCCTATCCTCTATCCTATCCTATCCTCTATCCTATCCTATCCTCTATCCTATCCTATCCTCTATCCTATCCTATCCTCTATCCTATCCTATCCTCTATCCTATCCTATCCTCTATCCTATCCAGTCCCGTATCCTATCCTCTATCATATCCTATCCTCTTTACTATAATATCATCTATCCTATCCTATCCTCTATCCTATCCTATCCTCTATCGTATCCTATCCTCTATCCTATCCACTCCTATATCGTATCCTCTAGCCTATCCTATCCTCTATCCTATCCTATCCTCTATCCTATCCTATCCTCTATCCTATCCTATCCTCTATCCTATCCTATCCTCTATCCTATCCTATCCTCTATCCTATCCTATCCTCTATCCTATCCTATCCTCTATCCTATCCTATCCTCTATCCTATCCTATCCTCTATCCTATCCTATCCTCTATCCTATCCTATCCTCTATCCTATCCAATCCCATATCGTATCCTCTATCCTATCATATCCTCTATCCTATCCTATCCTCTATCCTATCCTATCCTCTATCCTATCCTATCCTCTATCCAATCCTATCCTCTATCCTATCCTATCATATCCTCTATCCTATCCTATCCTCTATCCTATCCTATGCTCTATCCTATCCTATCCTCTATCCTATCCTATCCTCTATCCTATCCTATCCTCTATCCTATCCTATCCTCTATCCTATCCTATCCTCTATCCAATCCTATCCTCTATCCTATCCTATCATATCCTCTATCCTATCCTATCCTCTATCCTATCCTATGCTCTATCCTATCCTATCCTCTATCCTATCCTATCATATCCTCTATCCTATCCTATCCTCTATCCTATCCTATGCTCTATCCTATCCTATCCTCTATCCTATCCTATCCTCTATCATATCCTATCCTCTATCCAATCCTATCCTCTATCGTATCCTATCCTCTATCCTATCTAATCCCATATCGTATCCTATATCCTATCCTATCCTCTATCCTATCCTATCCTCTATCCTATCATATCCTCTATCCTATCCTATCCTCTATCATATCCTATCCTCTATCCTATCCTATCCTCTATCCTATTCTATCCTCTATCCTGTCCAATCCTATATCCTATTCTCTATCCTATCCTATCCTCTATCCTATCCTATCCTCTATCGTATCCTATCCTCTATCCTATCCAATCCTATATCGTATCCTCTATCCTATCCTATCCTCTATCCTATCCAGTCCCCTATCCTATCCTCTATCATATCCTATCCTCTTTACTATGATATCATCTATCCTATCCTATCCTATCCTCTATACTATCCTATCCTCTATCCTATCCTATCCTCTATCCTATCCTATCCTCTATCCTATCCTATCCTCTATCCTATCCTATCCTCTATCCAATCCAATCCTCTATCCTATCCTATCATATCCTCTATCCAGCCTATCCTCTATCCTATCCTATGCTCTATCCTATCCTATCCTCTATCCTATCCTATCCTCTATCCTATCCTATCCTCTATCCTATCCTATCCTCTATCCTATCCTATCCTGTATCCTATCCTATCCTCTATCCTATCCAATCCCCTCTCCTCTCCTCTATCCTATCCTATACTCTGTCATATCCTAACATCTATCCTATCTTATCCTCTATCCTATCATATCCTCTATCCTATCCTATCCTGTATCCTATCCTATCCTCTATTCTATCCAATCCCCTATCCTATCATATCCTCTATCCTATCCTATCCTCTATCGTATCGTATCCTCTATCCTATCCTATCCTGTATCCTATCCTATCCTCTATCCTATCCAATCCTATATCCTATTCTCTATCCTATCCTATCCTCTATCCTATCCTATCCTCTATCGTATCCTATCCTCTATTCTATCCAATCCCATATCGTATCCTACATCCTATTCTATCCTCTATCCTATCCAATCCTATATCCTATTCTCTATCCTATCCTATCCTCTATCCTATCCTATCCTCTATCGTATCCTATCCTCTATCCTATCCAATCCCATATCTTATCCTCTATCCTATCATATCCTCTATCCTATCCTATCCTCTATGCTATCCTATCCTCTATTCTATCCTATCCTCTATCGTATCCTATCCTCTATCCTATCCAATGCTATATCGCATCCTCTATCCTATCCTATCCTCTATCCTATCCTATCCTCTATCCTATCCAGTCCTCTATCATATCCTCTATCATATCCTATCCTCTTTACTATAATATCATCTATCCTATCCTATCCTATCCTCTATCCTTTCCTATCCTCTATCCTATCCTATCCTCTATCCTCTATCCTATCCTATCCTCTATCCTATCCTATCCTCTATCCTATCCTATCCTCTATCCTATCCTATCCTCTATCCAATCCTATCCTCTATCCTATCCTATCATATCCTCTATCCTATCCTATCCTCTATCCTATCCTATCCTCTATCCTATCCAGTCCCCTATCCTATCCTCTATCATATCCTATCCTCTTTACTATAATATCATCTACCCTATCCTATCCTATCCTCTATCCTATCCTATCCTCTATCCTATCCTATCCTCTATCCTATCCTATCCTCTATCCTATCCTATCCTCTATCCTATCCTATCCTCTATCCAATCCTATCCTCTATCCTATCCTATCATATCCTCTATCCTATCCTATCCTCTATCCTATCCTATGCTCTATCCTATCCTATCCTCTATCCTATCCTATCCTCTATCATATCCTATCCTCTATCCAATCCTATCCTCTATCGTATCCTATCCTCTATCCTATCTAATCCCATATCGTATCCTATATCCTATCCTATCCTCTATCCTATCCTATCCTCTATTCTATCCTATCCTCTATCGTATCCTATCCTCTATCCTATCCTATCCTCTATCATATCCTATCCTCTATCCTATCCTATCCTCTATCCTATTCTATCCTCTATCCTGTCCAATCCTATATCCTATTCTCTATCCTATCCTATCCTCTATCCTATCCTATCCTCTATCGTATCCTATCCTCTATCCTATCCAATCCTATATCGTATCCTCTATCCTATCCTATCCTCTATCCTATCCAGTCCCCTATCCTATCCTCTATCATATCCTATCCTCTTTACTATGATATCATCTATCCTATCCTATCCTATCCTCTATCCTATCCTATGCTCTATCCTATCCTATCCACTATCCTATCCCATCCTTTATCCTATCCTATCCTCTACCCAATCCTATCCTCTATCCTATCCTATCATATCCTCTATCCTATCCTATCCTCTATACTATTGTATCTTCTACCCTACCCTATTCTCTATCCTATCCTATCCAATCCCCTATCCTATCCTCTATCCTATCCTATCCTCTATCATATCCTAGCCTCTATCCTATCCTATGGTCTATCCTATCCAATCCCATACCGTATCCTATCCTCTATCCTATCATATCCTCTATCCTATCCTATCCTGTATCCTATCCTATCCTCTATTCTATCCAATTCCCTATCCTATCCTCTATCCTATCCTATCCTCTATCCTATCCTATCCTATATCCTATCCTATCCTCTATCCTATCCAATCCCCTATCCTCTCCTCTATCCTATCCTATACTCTATCCTATTCTATACTCTATCCTATCCTTTCCGCTATCCTATCCTATCCTCTATCCTATCCTATCCTCTGTCGTATCCTATCCTCTATCCTATCCACTCCTATATCGTATCCTCTAGCCTATCCTATCCTCTATCCTATCCTATCCTCCATCCTATCCTATCCTCTATCCTATCCTATCCGCTATCCTATCCTATCCTCTATCCTATCCTATCCTCTATCCTATCCTATCCTCTATCCTATCCTATCCTCTATCCTATCCTCTATCCTATCCTATCCTCTATCCTATCCTATCCTCTATCCTATCCTATCCTCTATCCTATCCTATCCTCTATCCTATCCAGTCCCGTATCCTATCCTCTATCATATCCTATCCTCTTTACTATAATATCATCTATCCTATCCTATCCTCTATCCTATCCTATCCTCTATCGTATCCTATCCTCTATCCTATCCACTCCTATATCGTATCCTCTAGCCTATCCTATCCTCTATCCTATCCTATCCTCTATCCTATCCTATCCTCTATCCTATCCTATCCTCTATCCTATCCTATCCTCTATCCTATCCTATCCTCTATCCTATCCTATCCTCTATCCTATCCTATCCTCTATCCTATCCTATCCTCTATCCTATCCTATCCTCTATCCTATCCTATCCTCTATCCTATCCTATCCTCTATCCTATCCTATCCTCTATCCTATCCTATCCTCTATCCTATCCTATCCTCTATCCTATCCAATCCCATATCGTATCCTCTATCCTATCATATCCTCTATCCTATCCTATCCTCTATCCTATCCTATCCTCTATCCTATCCTATCCTCTATCCAATCCTATCCTCTATCCTATCCTATCATATCCTCTATCCTATCCTATCCTCTATCCTATCCTATGCTCTATCCTATCCTATCCTCTATCCTATCCTATCCTCTATCCTATCCTATCCTCTATCCTATCCTATCCTCTATCCTATCCTATCCTCTATCCAATCCTATCCTCTATCCTATCCTATCATATCCTCTATCCTATCCTATCCTCTATCCTATCCTATGCTCTATCCTATCCTATCCTCTATCCTATCCTATCATATCCTCTATCCTATCCTATCCCCTATCCTATCCTATGCTCTATCCTATCCTATCCTCTATCCTATCCTATCCTCTATCATATCCTATCCTCTATCCAATCCTATCCTCTATCGTATCCTATCCTCTATCCTATCTAATCCCATATCGTATCCTATATCCTATCCTATCCTCTATCCTATCCTATCCTCTATTCTATCCTATCCTCTATCGTATCCTATCCTCTATCCTATCCAATCCTATATCGTATCCTCTATCCTATCCTATCCTCTATCCTATCATATCCTCTATCCTATCCTATCCTCTATCATATCCTATCCTCTATCCTATCCTATCCTCTATCCTATTCTATCCTCTATCCTGTCCAATCCTATATCCTATTCTCTATCCTATCCTATCCTCTATCCTATCCTATCCTCTATCGTATCCTATCCTCTATCCTATCCAATCCTATATCGTATCCTCTATCCTATCCTATCCTCTATCCTATCCAGTCCCCTATCCTATCCTCTATCCTATCCAGTCCCCTATCCTATCCTCTATCATATCCTATCCTCTTTACTATGATATCATCTATCCTATCCTATCCTATCCTCTATCCTATCCTATGCTCTATCCTATCCTATCCACTATCCTATCCCATCCTTTATCCTATCCTATCCTCTACCCAATCCTATCCTCTATCCTATCCTATCATATCCTCTATCCTATCCTATCCTCTATACTATTGTATCTTCTACCCTACCCTATTCTCTATCCTATCCTATCCAATCCCCTATCCTATCCTCTATCCTATCCTATCCTCTATCATATCCTAGCCTCTATCCTATCCTATGGTCTATCCTATCCAATCCCATACCGTATCCTATCCTCTATCCTATCATATCCTCTATCCTATCCTATCCTGTATCCTATCCTATCCTCTATTCTATCCAATTCCCTATCCTATCCTCTATCCTATCCTATCCTCTATCCTATCCTATCCTATATCCTATCCTATCCTCTATCCTATCCTATCCTCTATCCTATCCTATCCTCTATCCTATCCTATCCTCTATCCTATCCTATCCTCTATCCTATCCTATCCTCTATCCTATCCTATCCTCTATCCTATCCTATCCTCTATCCTATCCAATCCCATATCGTATCCTACATCCTATCATATCCTCTATCCTATCCTATCCTCTATCCTATCCTATCCTCTATCCTATCCTATCCTCTATCCAATCCTATCCTCTATCCTATCCTATCATATCCTCTATCCTATCCTATCCTCTATCCTATCCTATGCTCTATCCTATCCTATCCTCTATCCTATCCTATCCTCTATCCTATCCTATCCTCTATCCTATCCTATCCTCTATCCTATCCTATCCTCTATCCTATCCTATCCTCTATCCAATATTATCCTCTATCCTATACTATCATATCCTCTATCCTATCCTATCCTCTATCCTATCCTATGCTCTATCCTATCCTATCCTCTATCCTATCCTATCCTCTATCCTATCATATCCTCTATCCTATCCTATCCTCTATCCTATCCTATCCTCTATCCTATCCTATCCTCTATCCTATCCTATCCTCTATCCTATCCTATCCTCTATCCTATCCTATCCTCTATCCTATCCTATCCTCTATCCTATCCTATCCTCTATCCTATCCTATCCTCTATCCTATCCTATCCTCTATCCTATCCTATCCTCTATCCTATCCAATCCCATATCGTATCCTCTATCCTATCATATCCTCTATCCTATCCTATCCTCTATCCTATCCTATCCTCTATCCTATCCTATCCTCTATCCAATCCTATCCTCTATCCTATCCTATCATATCCTCTATCCTATCCTATCCTCTATCCTATCCTATGCTCTATCCTATCCTATCCTCTATCCTATCCTATCCTCTATCCTATCCTATCCTCTATCCTATCCTATCCTCTATCCTATCCTATCCTCTATCCAATCCTATCCTCTATCCTATCCTATCATATCCTCTATCCTATCCTATCCTCTATCCTATCCTATGCTCTATCCTATCCTATCCTCTATCCTATCCTATCATATCCTCTATCCTATCCTATCCCCTATCCTATCCTATGCTCTATCCTATCCTATCCTCTATCCTATCCTATCCTCTATCATATCCTATCCTCTATCCAATCCTATCCTCTATCGTATCCTATCCTCTATCCTATCTAATCCCATATCGTATCCTATATCCTATCCTATCCTCTATCCTATCCTATCCTCTATTCTATCCTATCCTCTATCGTATCCTATCCTCTATCCTATCCAATCCTATATCGTATCCTCTATCCTATCCTATCCTCTATCCTATCATATCCTCTATCCTATCCTATCCTCTATCATATCCTATCCTCTATCCTATCCTATCCTCTATCCTATTCTATCCTCTATCCTGTCCAATCCTATATCCTATTCTCTATCCTATCCTATCCTCTATCCTATCCTATCCTCTATCGTATCCTATCCTCTATCCTATCCAATCCTATATCGTATCCTCTATCCTATCCTATCCTCTATCCTATCCAGTCCCCTATCCTATCCTCTATCCTATCCAGTCCCCTATCCTATCCTCTATCATATCCTATCCTCTTTACTATGATATCATCTATCCTATCCTATCCTATCCTCTATCCTATCCTATGCTCTATCCTATCCTATCCACTATCCTATCCCATCCTTTATCCTATCCTATCCTCTACCCAATCCTATCCTCTATCCTATCCTATCATATCCTCTATCCTATCCTATCCTCTATACTATTGTATCTTCTACCCTACCCTATTCTCTATCCTATCCTATCCAATCCCCTATCCTATCCTCTATCCTATCCTATCCTCTATCATATCCTAGCCTCTATCCTATCCTATGGTCTATCCTATCCAATCCCATACCGTATCCTATCCTCTATCCTATCATATCCTCTATCCTATCCTATCCTGTATCCTATCCTATCCTCTATTCTATCCAATTCCCTATCCTATCCTCTATCCTATCCTATCCTCTATCCTATCCTATCCTATATCCTATCCTATCCTCTATCCTATCCTATCCTCTATCCTATCCTATCCTCTATCCTATCCTATCCTCTATCCTATCCTATCCTCTATCCTATCCTATCCTCTATCCTATCCTATCCTCTATCCTATCCTATCCTCTATCCTATCCAATCCCATATCGTATCCTACATCCTATCATATCCTCTATCCTATCCTATCCTCTATCCTATCCTATCCTCTATCCTATCCTATCCTCTATCCAATCCTATCCTCTATCCTATCCTATCATATCCTCTATCCTATCCTATCCTCTATCCTATCCTATGCTCTATCCTATCCTATCCTCTATCCTATCCTATCCTCTATCCTATCCTATCCTCTATCCTATCCTATCCTCTATCCTATCCTATCCTCTATCCTATCCTATCCTCTATCCAATATTATCCTCTATCCTATACTATCATATCCTCTATCCTATCCTATCCTCTATCCTATCCTATGCTCTATCCTATCCTATCCTCTATCCTATCCTATCCTCTATCCTATCATATCCTCTATCCTATCCTATCCTCTATCCTATCCTATCCTCTATCCTATCCTATCCTCTATCCTATCCTATCCTCTATCCTATCCTATCCTCTATCCTATCCTATCCTCTATCCTATCCTATCCTCTATCCTATCCTATCCTCTATCCTATCCTATCCTCTATCCTATCCAATCCCATATCGTATCCTCTATCCTATCATATCCTCTATCCTATCCTATCCTCTATCCTATCATATCCTCTATCCTATCCTATCCTCTATCCTATCCTATCCTCTATTCTCTATCCTATCCTATCCTCTATCCTATCCTATCCTCTATCCTATCCTATCTTCTATCCTATCCTATCCTCTATCCTATCCTATCCTCTATCCTATAATATCCTCTATCCTATCCTCTCCTCTATCCTATCCTATCCTCTATCGTATGCTCTATCCTATCCTATCCTATATCCTATCCTATCCTCTATCCTATCCAATCCCGTATCCTCTCCTCTATCCTATCCTATACTCTATCATATCCTAACCTCTATCCTATCTTATCCTCTATCCTATTCTATACTCTATCCTATCCTTTCCGCTATCCTATCCTATCCTCTATCCTATCCTATCCTCTATCGTATCCTATCCTCTATCCTATCCACTCCTATATCGTATCCTCTAGCCTATCCTATCCTCTATCCTATCCTATCCTCTATCCTATCCTATCCTCTATCCTATCCTATCCTCTATCCTATCCTATCCTCTATCCTATCCTATCCTCTATCCTATCCTATCCTCTATCCTATCCTATCCTCTATCCTATCCTATCCTCTATCCTATCCTATCCTCTATCCTATCCTATCCTGTATCCTATCCTATCCTCTATCCTCTATCCTATCCTATCCTCTATCCTATTCTATCCTCTATCCTATCCAGTCCCGTATCCTATCCTCTATCATATCCTATCCTCTTTACTATAATATCATCTATCCTATCCTATCCTATCCTCTATCCTATCCTATCCTCTATCCTATTCTATCCTCTATCCTATCCAATCCTATATCCTATTCTCTATACTATCCTATCCTCTATCCTATCCTATCCTCTATCCTATCCAATCCCATATCGTATCCTCTATCCTATCATATCCTCTATTCTATCCTATCCTCTATCCTATCCTATCCTCTATTCTATGCTATCCTCTATCGTATCCTATCCTCTATCCTATCCAATCATATATCGTATCCTCTATCCTATCCTATCCTCTATCCTATCCTATCCTCTTTACTATAATATCATCTACCCTATCCTATCCTATCCTCTATACTATCCTATCCTCTATCCTATCCTATCCTCTATCCTATCCTATCCTCTATCCTATCCTATCCTCTATCCAATCCAATCCTCTATCCTATCCTATCATATCCTCTATCCAGCCTATCCTCTATCCTATCCTATGCTCTATCCTATCCTATCCTCTATCCTATCCTATCCTCTATCCTATCCTATCCTCTATCCTATCCTATCCTCTATCCTATCCTATCCTGTATCCTATCCTATCCTCTATCCTATCCAATCCCCTCTCCTCTCCTCTATCCTATCCTATACTCTGTCATATCCTAACATCTATCCTATCTTATCCTCTATCCTATCATATCCTCTATCCTATCCTATCCTGTATCCTATCCTATCCTCTATTCTATCCAATCCCCTATCCTATCATATCCTCTATCCTATCCTATCCTCTATCGTATCGTCTCCTCTATCCTATCCTATCCTGTATCCTATCCTATCCTCTATCCTATCCAATCCTATATCCTATTCTCTATCCTATCCTATCCTCTATCCTATCCTATCCTCTATCGTATCCTATCCTCTATTCTATCCAATCCCATATCGTATCCTACATCCTATTCTATCCTCTATCCTATCCAATCCTATATCCTATTCTCTATCCTATCCTATCCTCTATCCTATCCTATCCTCTATCGTATCCTATCCTCTATCCTATCCAATCCCATATCTTATCCTCAATCCTATCATATCCTCTATCCTATCCTATCCTCTATGCTATCCTATCCTCTATTCTATCCTATCCTCTATCGTATCCTATCCTCTATCCTATCCAATGCTATATCGCATCCTCTATCCTATCCTATCCTCTATCCTATCCTATCCTCTATCCTATCCAGTCCTCTATCATATCCTCTATCATATCCTATCCTCTTTACTATAATATCATCTATCCTATCCTATCCTATCCTCTATCCTTTCCTATCCTCTATCCTATCCTATCCTCTATCCTATCCTATCCTCTATCCTATCCTATCCTCTATCCTATCCTATCCTCTATCCTATCCTATCCTCTATCCAATCCTATCCTCTATCCTATCCTATCCTCTATCCAATCCTATCCTCTATCCTATCCTATCATATCCTCTATCCTATCCTATCCTCTATCCTATCCTATGCTCTATCCTATCCTATCCTCTATCCTATCCTATCCTCTATCATATCCTATCCTCTATCCAATCCTATCCTCTATCGTATCCTATCCTCTATCCTATCTAATCCCATATCGTATCCTATATCCTATCCTATCCTCTATCCTATCCTATCCTCTATTCTATCCTATCCTCTATCGTATCCTATCCTCTATCCTATCCAATCCTATATCGTATCCTCTATCCTATCCTATCCTCTATCCTATCATATCCTCTATCCTATCCTATCCTCTATCATATCCTATCCTCTATCCTATCCTATCCTCTATCCTATTCTATCCTCTATCCTGTCCAATCCTATATCCTATTCTCTATCCTATCCTATCCTCTATCCTATCCTATCCTCTATCGTATCCTATCCTCTATCCTATCCAATCCTATATCGTATCCTCTATCCTATCCTATCCTCTATCCTATCCAGTCCCCTATCCTATCCTCTATCATATCCTATCCTCTTTACTATGATATCATCTATCCTATCCTATCCTATCCTCTATCCTATCCTATGCTCTATCCTATCCTATCCACTATCCTATCCCATCCTTTATCCTATCCTATCCTCTACCCAATCCTATCCTCTATCCTATCCTATCATATCCTCTATCCTATCCTATCCTCTATCCTATTCTATCCTCTATACTATTGTATCTTCTACCCTACCCTATTCTCTATCCTATCCTATCCAATCCCCTATCCTATCCTCTATCCTATCCTATCCTCTATCCTATCCTATCCTCTATCCTATCCTATCCTCTATCCTATCCTATCCTCTATCCTATCCTATCCTCTATCCTATCCTATCCTCTATCCTATCCTATCCTCTATCCTATCCAATCCCATATCGTATCCTCTATCCTATCATATCCTCTATCCTATCCTATCCTCTATCCTATCATATCCTCTATCCTATCCTATCCTCTATCCTATCCTATCCTCTATTCTCTATCCTATCCTATCCTCTATCCTATCCTATCCTCTATCCTATCCTATCTTCTATCCTATCCTATCCTCTATCCTATCCTATCCTCTATCCTATAATATCCTCTATCCTATCCTCTCCTCTATCCTATCCTATCCTCTATCGTATGCTCTATCCTATCCTATCCTATATCCTATCCTATCCTCTATCCTATCCAATCCCGTATCCTCTCCTCTATCCTATCCTATACTCTATCATATCCTAACCTCTATCCTATCTTATCCTCTATCCTATTCTATACTCTATCCTATCCTTTCCGCTATCCTATCCTATCCTCTATCCTATCCTATCCTCTATCGTATCCTATCCTCTATCCTATCCACTCCTATATCGTATCCTCTAGCCTATCCTATCCTCTATCCTATCCTATCCTCTATCCTATCCTATCCTCTATCCTATCCTATCCTCTATCCTATCCTATCCTCTATCCTATCCTAGACTCTATCCTATCCTATCCTCTATCCTATCCTATCCTCTATCCTATCCTATCCTCTATCCTATCCTATCCTGTATCCTATCCTATCCTCTATCCTCTATCCTATCCTATCCTCTATCCTATTCTATCCTCTATCCTATCCAGTCCCGTATCCTATCCTCTATCATATCCTATCCTCTTTACTATAATATCATCTATCCTATCCTATCCTATCCTCTATCCTATCCTATCCTCTATCCTATTCTATCCTCTATCCTATCCAATCCTATATCCTATTCTCTATACTATCCTATCCTCTATCCTATCCTATCCTCTATCCTATCCAATCCCATATCGTATCCTCTATCCTATCATATCCTCTATTCTATCCTATCCTCTATCCTATCCTATCCTCTATTCTATGCTATCCTCTATCGTATCCTATCCTCTATCCTATCCAATCATATATCGTATCCTCTATCCTATCCTATCCTCTATCCTATCCTATCCTCTTTACTATAATATCATCTACCCTATCCTATCCTATCCTCTATACTATCCTATCCTCTATCCTATCCTATCCTCTATCCTATCCTATCCTCTATCCTATCCTATCCTCTATCCAATCCAATCCTCTATCCTATCCTATCATATCCTCTATCCAGCCTATCCTCTATCCTATCCTATGCTCTATCCTATCCTATCCTCTATCCTATCCTATCCTCTATCCTATCCTATCCTCTATCCTATCCTATCCTCTATCCTATCCTATCCTGTATCCTATCCTATCCTCTATCCTATCCAATCCCCTCTCCTCTCCTCTATCCTATCCTATACTCTGTCATATCCTAACATCTATCCTATCTTATCCTCTATCCTATCATATCCTCTATCCTATCCTATCCTGTATCCTATCCTATCCTCTATTCTATCCAATCCCCTATCCTATCATATCCTCTATCCTATCCTATCCTCTATCGTATCGTATCCTCTATCCTATCCTATCCTGTATCCTATCCTATCCTCTATCCTATCCAATCCTATATCCTATTCTCTATCCTATCCTATCCTCTATCCTATCCTATCCTCTATCGTATCCTATCCTCTATTCTATCCAATCCCATATCGTATCCTACATCCTATTCTATCCTCTATCCTATCCAATCCTATATCCTATTCTCTATCCTATCCTATCCTCTATCCTATCCTATCCTCTATCGTATCCTATCCTCTATCCTATCCAATCCCATATCTTATCCTCAATCCTATCATATCCTCTATCCTATCCTATCCTCTATGCTATCCTATCCTCTATTCTATCCTATCCTCTATCGTATCATATCCTCTATCCTATCCAATGCTATATCGCATCCTCTATCCTATCCTATCCTCTATCCTATCCTATCCTCTATCCTATCCAGTCCTCTATCATATCCTCTATCATATCCTATCCTCTTTACTATAATATCATCTATCCTATCCTATCCTATCCTCTATCCTTTCCTATCCTCTATCCTATCCTATCCTCTATCCTATCCTATCCTCTATCCTATCCTATCCTCTATCCTATCCTATCCTCTATCCAATCCTATCCTCTATCCTATCCTATCATATCCTCTATCCTATCCTATCCTCTATCCTATCCTATGCTCTATCCTATCCTATCCTCTATCCTATCCTATCCTCTATCATATCCTATCCTCTATCCAATCCTATCCTCTATCGTATCCTATCCTCTATCCTATCTAATCCCATATCGTATCCTATATCCTATCCTATCCTCTATCCTATCCTATCCTCTATTCTATCCTATCCTCTATCGTATCCTATCCTCTATCCTATCCAATCCTATATCGTATCCTCTATCCTATCCTATCCTCTATCCTATCATATCCTCTATCCTATCCTATCCTCTATCATATCCTATCCTCTATCCTATCCTATCCTCTATCCTATTCTATCCTCTATCCTGTCCAATCCTATATCCTATTCTCTATCCTATCCTATCCTCTATCCTATCCTATCCTCTATCGTATCCTATCCTCTATCCTATCCAATCCTATATCGTATCCTCTATCCTATCCTATCCTCTATCCTATCCAGTCCCCTATCCTATCCTCTATCATATCCTATCCTCTTTACTATGATATCATCTATCCTATCCTATCCTATCCTCTATCCTATCCTATGCTCTATCCTATCCTATCCACTATCCTATCCCATCCTTTATCCTATCCTATCCTCTACCCAATCCTATCCTCTATCCTATCCTATCATATCCTCTATCCTATCCTATCCTCTATCCTATTCTATCCTCTATACTATTGTATCTTCTACCCTACCCTATTCTCTATCCTATCCTATCCAATCCCCTATCCTATCCTCTATCCTATCCTATCCTCTATCCTATCCTATCCTCTATCCTATCCTATCCTCTATCCTATCCAGTCCCCTATCCTATCCTCTATCATATCCTATCCTCTTTACTATGATATCATCTATCCTATCCTATCCTATCTTCTATCCTATCCTATCCTCTATCGTATCCTATCCTTTATCCTATCTACTCCTATATCGTATCCTCTAGCCTATCCTATCCTCTATCCTATCCTATCCTCTATCCTATCCTATCCTCTATCCTATCCTATCCTCTATCCTATCCTATCCTCTATCCTATCCTATCCTCTATCCTATCCTATCCTCTATCCTATCCTATCCTCTATCCTATCCTATCCTCTATCCTATCCTCTATCCTATCCTATCCTCTATCCAATCCTATCCTCTATCCTATCCTATCCTCTATCCTATCCTATCCTCTATCCTATCCTATCCTCTATCCTATCCAGTCCCCTATCCTATCCTCTATCATATCCTATCCTCTTTACTATAATATCATCTATCCTATCCTATCCGATCCTCTATCCTATCCTATCCTCTATCCTATCCTATTCTCTATCCTATCCTATCCTCTATCCTATCCTATCCTCTGTCCTATCATATCCTCTATCCTATCCTATCCTGTATCCTATCCTATCCTCTATTCTATCCAATCCCCTATCCTATCCTCTATCCTATTCTATCCTCTATCCAATCCAATCCTATATCCTATTCACTATCCAATCCTATCCTATCCTCTATCCTATCCTACCCTCTATCCTATCCTATCCTATATCATATCCTATCCTCTATCCTATCCTATCCTATATCATATCCTATCCTCTATCATATCCAATCCCCTATCCTATCCTATCCTCTATCCTATCCAGTCCCCTATCCTATCCTCTATCATATCCTATCCTCTTTACTATAATATCAACTATCCTATCCTCTATCCTATCCTATCCTCTATCCTATCCTATCCTCTATCCTATCCTATCCTATCCTCTATCCTATCCTATCCTCTATCCCATCCTGTCCTCTATCCTATCCTATCCTCTATCCTATCATATCCTCTATCCTATCCTATCCTGTATCCTATCCTATCCTCTATTCTATCCAATCCCCTATCCTATCCTATCCTCTATCCTATCCTATCCTCTATCCTATCCTATCCTCTATCCTATCCTATCCTCTATCCTTTCCTATCCTCTATCCTATCCTATCCTCTATCCTATCCTATCCTCTATCCTATCCTATCCTCTATCCTATCATATCCTCTATCCTATCCTATCCTGTACCCTATCCTATCCTCTATTCTATCCAATCCCCTATCCTATCCTCTATCCTATCCTATCCTCTATCCAATCCTATCCTCTATCCTATCCTATCATATCCTCTATCCTATCCTATCCTCTATCCTATCCTATGCTCTATCCTATCCTATCCTCTATCCTATCCTATCCTCTATCCTATTCTATACTCTATCCTATCTTTCCGCTATCCTATCCTATCCTCTATCCTATCCTATCCTCTATCCTATCCTATCCTCTATCCTATCCTATCCTCTATCCTATCATATCCTCTATCCTATCCTATCCTGTATCCTATCCTATCCTCTATTCTATCCAATCCCCTATCCTATCCTATCCTCTATCCTATCCTATCCTCTATCCTATCCTATCCTCTATCCTATCCTATCCTATCCTCTATCCTATCCTATCCTCTATCCTATCCTATCCTCTATCCTATCATATCCTCTATCCTATCCTATCCTGTACCCTATCCTATCCTCTATTCTATCCAATCCCCTATCCTATCCTCTATCCTATCCTATCCTCTATCCAATCCTATCCTCTATCCTATCCTATCATATCCTCTATCCTATCCTATCCTCTATCCTATCCTATCCTGTATCCTATCCTATCCTCTATTCTATCCAATCCCCTATCGTATCCTCTATCCTATCCTATCCTCTATCCTATCCTATCCTCTATCATATCCTATCCTCTATCCTATCCTATCGTCTATCCTATTCTATCCTCTATCCTATCCAAACCTATATCCTATTCTCTATCCTATCCTATCCTCTATCCTATCCTATCCTCTATCGTATCCTATCCTCTATCCTATCCAATCCCATATCGTATCCTATCCTCTATCCTATCATATCCTCTATCCTATCCTATCCTGTATCCTATCCTATCCTCTATTCTATCCAATTCCCTATCCTATCCTCTATCCTATCCTATCCTCTATCCTATCCTATCCTATATCCTATCCTATCCTCTATCCTATCCAATCCCCTATCCTCTCCTCTATCCTATCCTATACTCTATCCTATTCTATACTCTATCCTATCCTTTCCGCTATCCTATCCTATCCTCTATCCTATCCTATCCTCTGTCGTATCCTATCCTCTATCCTATCCACTCCTATATCGTATCCTCTAGCCTATCCTATCCTCTATCCTATCCTATCCTCTATCCTATCCTATCCTCTATCCTATCCTATCCTCTATCCTATCCTATCCTCTATCCTATCCTATCCTCTATCCTATCCTATCCTCTATCCTATCCTATCCTCTATCCTATCCTATCCTCTATCCTATCCTATCCTCTATCCTATCCTATCCTCTATCCTATCCTATCCTCTATCCTATCCTATCCTCTATCCTATCCTATCCTCTATCCTATC
Organism: Halictus rubicundus; assembly: GCF_050948215.1. Classification (NCBI taxonomy): domain Eukaryota; kingdom Metazoa; phylum Arthropoda; class Insecta; order Hymenoptera; family Halictidae; genus Halictus; species Halictus rubicundus. Next base: position 556,015 of record NW_027488703.1, read on the forward strand.
CTATCCTCTATCCTATCCTATCCTCTATCCTATCCTATCCTCTATCCTATCCTATCCTCTATCCTATCCAATCCCATATCGTATCCTCTATCCTATCATATCCTCTATCCTATCCTATCCTCTATCCTATCCTATCCTCTATCCTATCCTATCCTCTATCCAATCCTATCCTCTATCCTATCCTATCATATCCTCTATCCTATCCTATCCTCTATCCTATCCTATGCTCTATCCTATCCTATCCTCTATCCTATCCTATCCTCTATCCTATCCTATCCTCTATCCTATCCTATCCTCTATCCTATCCTATCCTCTATCCAATATTATCCTCTATCCTATACTATCATATCCTCTATCCTATCCTATCCTCTATCCTATCCTATGCTCTATCCTATCCTATCCTCTATCCTATCCTATCCTCTATCCTATTCTATACTCTATCCTATCCTTTCCGCTATCCTATCCTATCCTCTATCCTATCCTATCCTCTATCGTATCCTATCCTCTATCCTATCTACTCCTATATCGTATCCTCTAGCCTATCCTATCCTCTATCCTATCCTATCCTCTATCCTATCCTATCCTCTATCCTATCCTATCCTCTATCCTATCCTATCCTCTATCCTATCCTATCCTCTATCCTATCCTATCCTCTATCCTATCCTATCCTCTATCCTATCCTATCCTCTATCCTATCCTATCCTCTATCCTATCCTATCCTCTATCCTATCCTATCCTCTATCCTATCCAGTCCCCTATCCTATCCTCTATCATATCCTATCCTCTTTACTATAATATCATCTATCCTATCCTATCCGATCCTCTATCCTATCCTATCATCTATCCTATCCTATTCTCTATCCTATCCTATCCTCTATCCTATCCTATCCTCTATCCTATCATATCCTCTATCCTATCCTATCCTGTATCCTATCCTATCCTCTATTCTATCCAATCCCCTATCCTATCCTCTATCCTATCTTATCCTCTATCCTATCCAGTCCCCTATCCTATCCTCTATCATATCCTATCCTCTTTACTATAATATCAACTATCCTATCCTCTATCCTATCCTATCCTATCCTCTATCCTATCCTATCCTCTATCCTATCCTATCCTCTATCCTATCCTATCCTCTATCCTATCCTATCCTCTATCCTATCCTATCCTCTATCCTATCCTATCCTCTATCCTATCCAATCCCCTATCCTATCCTATCCTCTATCCTATCCAGTCCCCTATCCTATCCTCTATCATATCCTATCCTCTTAACTATAATATCAACTATCCTATCCTCTATCCTATCCTATCCTATCCTCTATCCTATCCTATCCTCTACCCCATCCTATCCTCGATCCTATCCTATCCTCTATCCTATCATATCCTCTATCCTATCCTATCCTGTATCCTATCCTATCCTCTATTCTATCCAATCCCCTATCCTATCCTATCCTCTATCCTATCCTATCCTCTATCCTATCCTATCCTCTATCCTATCCTATCCTCTATCCTATCCTATCCTCTATCCTATCCTATCCTCTATCCTATCCTATCCTCTATCCTATCATATCCTCTATCCTATCCTATCCTGTACCCTATCCTATCCTCTATTCTATCCAATCCCCTATCCTATCCTCTATCCTATCCTATCCTCTATCCAATCCTATCCTCTATCCTATCCTATCATATCCTCTATCCTATCCTATCCTCTATCCTATCCTATGCTCTATCCTATCCTATCCTCTATCCTATCCTATCCTCTATCCTATCCTCTATCCTATCCTATCCTCTATCCTATCCTATCCTCTATCCTATCCTATCCTCTATCCTATCCTATCCTCTATCCTATCCAGTCCCCTATCCTATCCTCTATCATATCCTATCCTCTTTACTATAATATCATCTATCCTATCCTATCCGATCCTCTATCCTATCCTATCCTCTATCCTATCCTATTCTCTATCCTATCCTATCCTCTATCCTATCCTATCCTCTATCCTATCATATCCTCTATCCTATCCTATCCTGTATCCTATCCTATCCTCTATTCTATCCAATCCCCTATCCTATCCTCTATCCTATCCTATCCTCTATCCTATCCTATCCTCTATCCTATCCTATCCTCTATCCAATCCTATCCTCTATCCTATCCTATCATATCCTCTATCCTATCCTATCCTCTATCCTATCCTATGCTCTATCCTATCCTATCCTCTATCCTATCCTATCCTCTATCCTATCCTCTATCCTATCCTATCCTCTATCCTATCCTATCCTCTATCCTATCCTATCCTCTATCCTATCCTATCCTCTATCCTATCCAGTCCCCTATCCTATCCTCTATCATATCCTATCCTCTTTACTATAATATCATCTATCCTATCCTATCCGATCCTCTATCCTATCCTATCCTCTATCCTATCCTATTCTCTATCCTATCCTATCCTCTATCCTATCCTATCCTCTATCCTATCATATCCTCTATCCTATCCTATCCTGTATCCTATCCTATCCTCTATTCTATCCAATCCCCTATCCTATCCTCTATCCTATCCTATCCTCTATCCTATCCTATCCTCTATCATATCCTATCCTCTATCCTATCTTATCCTCTATCCTATTCTATCCTCTATCCAATCCAATCCTATATCCTATTCACTATCCAATCCTATCCTATCCTCTATCGTATCCTATCCTCTATCCTATCCAATCCTCTATCCTATCCTCTATCTTATCCTATCTTCTATATTATAATATTCTCTATCCTATCCTATCCTCTATACTATCCAATCCTGTATCCTATCCTCTATCCTATCCTATCCTCTATCCTATCCTATCCTATCCTCTACCCTATCTTATCCTCTATCCTATCCTGTACTCTATTCTATCATATCCTCTATCTTATCCTATCCACTATCCTATCCTATCCTCTATCCTATCCAATCCTCTATCGTATCCTCTATCCTATCCTACCCTCTATCCTATCCTACCCTCTATCCTATCGTATCCTCTATCCTATCCTATCCTAAATCCTATCCTATCCTCAATCCTATCCTATCCTGAACCCTATCCTATCCTCAACGCTATCGTATCCCGTATTCTATCCTATCCTCTATCCTATCCTATCCTCTATGCTATCCAATCCGCAATTCTTTCCTCTATCCTATCCTATCGTCTATCCTGTCCTATCCTCCATAATATCGTATCCTCTATCCTATCCTATCCTCTATCCTGTAATATCATCTATCCTATCCTATTCTCTATCCTATCCTATCGTATCCACTATCGTATCCTATCCTCTATCCTATCCAATCCTCTATCGTATCCTCTATCCTATCCTACCCTCTATCCTATCCTACCCTTTATCCTATCGTATCCTCTATCCTATCCTAGCCTCAATTCTATCGTATCCTCTATCCTATCCTATCCTCAATCCTATCCTATCCTATCCTCTATCCAATCCTATCCCCAATCCTATAAAATACTCTATCCTATCCTATCCTCTATCATATAATATCCTCTATCGTATCCTATATACTACACTGTCTTATCCTTTATCCTATAATATCCTCTATCCTTTCCTATCCTCTATCCTATTCTATCCTCTATCCTATCCTATCCTCTATCCTATCCTATCCTCTATCCTATCCTATACTCAATCCTATCCTATCCTATCCTCCATCCTGTCCGATCCTCCATCTTATCCAATCCCCTATCCTATCCTTCTCTACCCTATCCTATCCTCTATCCTATCCTATCCTCTATCCTATCCTATCCTCAATCCTATCCTATCCTCTATCCTATCCTATCCTCTATCCTATCCTATACTCAATCCTATCCTATCCTATCCTCCATCCTGTCCGATCCTCCATCTTATCCAAGCCCCTATCCTATCCTTCTCTACCCTATCCTATCCTCTATCCTATCCTATCCTCTATCCTATCCTATCCTCTATCCTATCTTATCCTCTATCCTATCCTATCCTCTATCCTATCCTCTCCTCAATCCTATCCTATCCTCTATCCTATCCTCTATCCTATCCTCTATCCTATCCTCTCCTCAATCCTATCCTATCCTCTATCCTATCCTATCCTCTATCCTATTCAATCTCATATCCTATCCTATCCTCTATCATATCCTATCCTCTATCGTATCCTATCTTCTATCGTATCCTATCCTCTATCCTATCCAATCCTCTATCCTATCCTCTATCCTATCCTATTCTCTATCCTATCCTATCCTCAATCCTATCCTATCCTATCCTCCATCCTATCCAATCCCCTATCCTATCCTCAATCCTATCCTATCCTCATTCCTATCCTATCCTCAATCCTATCGTATCCTCTATCCTATTGTATCCTCTATCCTATCGTATCCTCTATCCCATCCTATCCTCAATCCTATCCTATCCTATCCTCTATCCTATCCTATCATCTATCATATCCTATCCTCTATCCTATCCTATCGCCTATCCTATCCTATCCTCCATAATATCGTATCCTCTATCCTATCCTATCATCTATCCTATCCTATCCTCTATCCTATCCTATCCTCTATCGTATCCTATCCTCTATCCTATCCTATCCTATCCTCTATCCTATCCTATCCTCTATCCTATCCAGTCCCCTATCCTATCCTCTATCATATCCTATCCTCTTTACTATAATATCAACTATGCTATCCTCTATCCTATCCTATCCTATCCTCTATCCTATCCTATCCTCTGTCCCATCCTATACTCTATCCTATCCTATCCTCTATCCTATCATATCCTCTATCCTATCCTATCCTGTATCCTATCCTATCCTCTATTCTATCCAATCCCCTATCCTATCCTATCCTCTATCCTATCCTATCCTGTATCCTATTCTATCCTCTATCCTATCCAATCCTATATCCTATTCTCTATCCTATCCTATCCTATCCTCTATCCTATCCTACCCTCTATCCTATCCTATCCTATATCCTATCATATCCTCTATCCTATCCTATCCTGTATCCTATTCTATCCTCTATCCTATCCAATCCTATATCCTATTCTCTATCCTATCCTATCCTATCCTATATCCTATTCTATCCTCTATCCTATCCAATCCTATATCCTATTCTCTATCCTATCCTATCCTCTATCGTATCCTATCCTCTATCCTATCCACTCCTATATCGTATCCTCTAGCCTATCCTATCCTCTATCCTATCCTACCCTCTATCCTATCCTATTCTATATCCTATCCTATCCTCTATCCTATCCTATCCTCAATCCTATCCTATCCTCTATCATATCCTATCCTCTATCGTATCCTATCTTCTATCGTATCCTATCCTCTATCCTATCCAATCCTCTATCCTATCCTCTATCCTATCCTATCCTCTATCCTATCCTATACTCAATCCTATCCTATCCTATCCTCCATCCTGTCCGATCCTCCATCCTATCCAATCCCCTATTATATCCTTCTCTACCCTATCCTATCCTCTATCCTATCCTATCCTCTATCCTATCCTCTCCTCAATCCTATCCTATCCTCTATCCTATCCTCTCCTCAATCCTATCCTATCCTCTATCCTATCCTATCCTCTATCCTATTCAATCTCATATCCTATCCTATCCTCTATCATATCCTATCCTCTATCGTATCCTATCTTCTATCGTATCCTATCCTCTATTCTATCCAATCCTGTATCCTATCCTCTATCCTATCCTATCCTCTATCCTATCCTATCCTATCCTCCATCCTATCCTATCCTCCAACCTATGCAATCCCCTATCCTATCCTGAATCCTATCCTCTCCTCATTCCTATACTATTGTATCCTCTATCCTATCCTATCCTCTATCCTATCCTATCCTCAATCCTATCCTATCCTCTATCCTATCCTATCCTCTATCCTATCCTATACTCAATCCTATCCTATCCTATCCTCCATCCTGTCCGATCCTCCATCTTATCCAATCCCTTATCCTATCCTTCTCTACCCTATCCTATCCTCTATCCTATCCTATCCTCTATCCTATCCTATCCTCTATCCTATCTTATCCTCTATCCTATCCTATCCTCTATCCTATCTTATCCTCTATCCTATCCTATACTCTATCATATTCAATCTCATATCCTATCCTATCCTCTATCATATCCTATCCTCTATCGTATCCTATCTTCTATCGTATCCTATCTTCTATCGTATCCTATCCTCTATCCTATCCAATCCTCTATCCTATCCTCTATCCTATCCTATTCTCTATCCTATCCTATCCTCAATCCTATCCTATCCTATCCTCCATCCTATCCAATCCCCTATCCTATCCTCAATCCTATCCTATCCTCATTCCTATCCTATCCTCAATCCTATCGTATCCTCTATCCTATTGTATCCTCTATCCTATTCTATCCTCTATCCTATCCTATCCTCTATGCTATCCTATCCCCAATTCGATCATATCCTCAAATCTATCCTATCCTCTATCCTATCCTATCATTTATGCAATCCTATCCTATACTCTATACCATCCTATCATCTATGCTATCCTATCCTGAAATTTATCCTATCCTCTCTCCTATCGTATCCTCTATCCTATCCTATCCTCTATCCTATCCTATCCTCTATCCTATCCTCTTCTCAATCCTAACCAATTCCCCATCCTATTCTATCCTTTATCCTATCCTATCCTCAATCCAATCCTATACTCTATCCTATCCGATCCTCTATCGTATCCTATCCTCAATCCTATCCAATCCTCTATCCTATCCTCTATCCAATCCTATACTCTATCCTATCCTATCCTCTATCCTATCTTATCCTCTATCCTATCCTATCCTCAATCCTATCCTATCCTCAATCCTATCCTATCCTCTATCCTATCCTCTTCTCTATCCTATCCTATCCTCTATCCTATCCTATCCATCAATCCTATCCTATCCTCTATGCTATCCTATCCCCAATTCGATCATATCCTCAAATCTATCCTATCCTCTATCCTATCCTATCCTGAATCCTATCCTCTCC